>NC_084735.1:39455870-39715870 GCF_033978785.1 Entelurus aequoreus
CGATCCAGATATTACTTTAATTCAAGTAATTAAGTACTATTTCCAGGGCTTGAATTTACAACCATTTTAGTCACATACTGTATGTGCCCAAAATGTAATCTGTGCAACTTCAAAATATTTGGGAACAAACAATTATTGTATTGTGAGCTAAAGTCGTGGCATTAGCCTCTATGTTGTAAGATAGAGGCTAATGCCATGACTTTCATTGTGTTTCAGCGTATCTTGAAGGATCATGCAAGTAATTGTTTCTTGTTGATGCTGTAAACAAAATGTCACTGTGCAAACCCATGTTTGTTGTTGTACTGAACACAGATTGAAAATAAACCCACTGAAATAATAATAATAACAATGATTAATTTCTAAGTCTTTGTTAGCTGTTTGTGAAGTTTTGTGCTTGTGCGCTACGTTCGCTCGCATCCTGTGCATCTCCTGGGGGCTAAGCCTCCCCTGTCCTTAAAAGTTAGTGACGCCCCTGACTTCCTCACAGACAGACCCCAGTCTGTGAGAGTGGGCAACAACACCTCCAGTGCCGACTCCCTGAGCACCGGCTCCCCCCAGGGCTGCGTCCTGAGTCCGCTGCTGCTCACGTTGATGACTCATGACTGCCGCGTCAGGTCCACTACTAACCACATTGTGAAGTATGCGGACGACATGACAGTAGTGGGCCTCATCCGTGACAACAACGACATGGACTACATGGAGGAGGTGAAACGTCTGGTTGACTGGTGCAGAACCAACAACCTGGTCCTGAATGTCAACAAAACCAAGGAGATCATTGTTGACTTCAGGAAGCACCAGTCCAGCCACGCTCCACTCTTCATCAACGGCACAGCGGTGGAGATAGTAAGCAGCACCAAGTTCCTGGGGGTGCAGATAACTGACAATATAACCTGGTCCCTACACACCGGAGCTCTTGTAAAAAGAGCTCAGCAGCGCATGCACTTTTTGCGTCGGATGAAAAGAGCACAGCTCCCTCCCCCCATTCTCACCACATTCTACAGAGGCACTATAGAGAGCCTGCTGACCAACAGCATCTCTGTCTGGACTGGAGCCTGCAATGCCTCAGACTGGAAGTCTCTCCAGAGAGTGGTGAGGACGGCGGAAAAGATCATCAGGACTCCTCTTCCTCCTATCCAGGAGATCGCAAAAAGCCACTGCCAGGGCTCAGAAAATCTGCAAAGACTCATCCCACCACCACCAAGGACTGTTTTCACTGCTGGACTCTAGAAAGAGGTTCCGCAGCCTCCGAAGCAGAACCTCAAGATTCTGTAACAGCTTCTTCCCTCAGGCCGTAAGACTCTTAAACGCATCATAATTAAATTATCCCCTCAACTCCCCCCAAAATGGATTAACTCGCTGGAATAAAAAAGACAATATAACATACATCCATAAACGTGGACGCATGTGAAAAGTGAAATATATTTATCTGTACAGTAATCTATTTATTTATTTATATATATTTATGTATATATATATTTATTTTATATATATATTATATATATATATATATTATTTATATATATTTATTTATTTATATATGCACCTTATTGCTTTTTTTTTATCCTGCACTACCATGAGCTTATGTAACGAAATTTCGTTCTTATCTGTGCTGTAAAGTTCAAATTTTAATGACAATAAAAAGGAAGTCTAAGTCTAAGTCTAAATGTAGGTATCGATCCGATACCAAGTAGTTACAGGATCATACATTGGTCATATTCAAGTCCTCATGTGTCCAGGGACATATTTACTGAGTTTAATAAACATAATATTAATATACATTTTTTAAAAAGGAAAAAAAGATTTTGTGACAATAAAAAATATCGATGTAATCTTAGTAGTATCGACAAGATACGCTCTTGAACTTGATATCATTACAGTGGATGTCAGGTCACCCATGGCATTTGTTTACATTCATGAACGGCGTCATTAGTGGTGACGCCGGTGAGCTACGGTGTGTAGTGAAGCATGTTTAGTTATTCCTCGTCCTGCAGGGATGATACCTGTAAGAAACGTACTTTATTTATCGCCATGGAGACCAAGATTAGTGATTTAGAAGTACTGTAGCTAAAACACATCTGGAATTTAGCTGCGAGCTAGCTAGCCATGTCTTAAAGCACTTATTCCTGAAGGCATTTCAGTGTTATAGATTCACCTTTATCTTTAGTTTATAGGTCAAAATGCGTCTGTTCTCCCTTTTCTGTTTACACACCTTGTCTGCTTGTAAGTACTCTGTGATTGTGCGCTGCAGAACATGCTCCTCTGCTCGTAAAACCAGCAATGTTATGACGTGATGTCGCGCCGTCATGCCCGTTAAAATAAATAAATAAATAAATGGGGAACCGGTACTTTTCAAACAGAGTATAGTACCATTTTTGATTCATTAGTACCGCGATACTGTACTAGTACCGGTATACCATACAACCCTAATGCATACACACATGTATAACCATATACATACATACATACATGTATAAACATATACATACATACATACATGTATAAACATATACATACATACATACATGTATAAACATATACATACATACATATATATATATATATATATATATATATATATATATATATATATATATATATATATATATATATATATATATATATACTGTACATATATAAACATATACATAAATACATACTGTACATATATAAACATATAAATATATATACATACTGTACATATATAAACATATAAATATATATACATTCATACATTATATGTATATATTGTAACATCTTCAGGGGTGTACCTCACTCACCAATATGCGGGGAAGAGAGACCAGTGACATGACAACAGCTGTTTTCTCCAATTACAAGTTGTTTTCCTTATTTTTACTGGTCTCTCTTCCCCGCAGAGAGGAAGAGAGACCAGGACCAGGAGTTTCAATGTTGCATGAGAAATACAAAACATTCTTAAGCTCATCAGCATCCTCATCACAAATAAGGTTTTCTGTTAGTTTTCTTTAAAAGGTCTCACTTGCTCTTGTCAAAGTCTATAAACACAATCCTTATTCCACTGCTACTGGTCATTCCAGCCCCATTGCTCTTCTCTTCTCTTTCCTGCTCTACCCTCAGGAGTCTTTTTTCAGAAATGTTTTGTCACTCCTTAATTAGCCCCAATCAGCCTCAGGTGTCTGCTATCTGGCTGCCATTTTGGAACTAGTTGCCCACTGTGAAAGGAATGTAGCATCCTTCCACCACACAGCCTCTGGTGATGCAACACATCCGTCCTCTCGGCCCTGACGTCCCCGGCAGGGGGAACCATGAGCAAAAGGCATCACTTCGGGATAAGGCCTCTGCATTTCCGTGGCTTCGTCCACACCAATGAACAAGAGAAAACTGATACGGTTGGTTTATTTTTTTCTCAGCCATCCACTGCAAAGGTAAGTGGTCAGTCACTTAGGTGAATTTTCTTCCCAAAAGATAGCATTTCAGTGTCTCTAGCGCCCACTTTATTGCTAAACCTTCCTTCTCCACAGTTAAGTAGTTCTCCCTGGGTAACAACTTCCGACTCAGATATAAGACTGGATGCTCCTTACCTTCATGGAGCTGGGATAGCATGGCGCCTCGACCTACCTCAGATGCATCAGCTTGGACCACATAGTCTCTGTCAAAAACTGGAGCAGTTCGGACTGGATGTGAGGAGAGTGCATGCTTTACATGTTTAAACACTTTGTCCGCTGCTGGGTTTCATTGCACTATCCTGGATGAGATAGGGCGAGAGGCTCGGCCATCCGGGATGAGCCCTGAGTACCTCAATCGCATCAAAAAAGTCAGCCGAGGTGGCTTGAGCATCTTGTTCCGATGACTCCTGGAATCTTTCCTGGTATGCCTCGCCAGTAGGAGGCCCTTGGGTAGACAGAGGACACAGGAGGTATTTTTTTCTACTGCTGGGAACGCCTTGGTGTCCCCCCAGGTGGAACTGGAAGATCTGGAAGTCTAGGATTCCCTAAGGAGAATGCTGCCCGGTGACCTGGACCCGGATAAGCAGAAAAAAATGGAATGATTGGAACTTCAGTAGAAGCCCCCAAGCAAACTGAGCGTTCAGATATGTTAAAGTGAAATCAGTGTTGAAGTGTTAAATGTATTGCATACTGTATCCTTTAGAACAGTTTTTGGCATGTTGGCACAAGCACTACGGTTTAGAAAAAAAAAGCAGTGAAAAGAAATAAACTACTCAAAAAGACTGTTATAATAACTTCTACAAAAAACTTCTCAGCTCATGGTAAGCACAGTGTCTGGGAAACAACAACAGCAACACAACCAGGCATGTAAATGATGTACAGGTGTAACCCAGGCTTGAAAACACCTTCAAGCCTGGAGTTGAAATAATTAATTTGAGTTAAAATAATTCATTTAGTAAAGATACATTAATTTCAGTTAAATAACTAAGTGTTAAAACAGGTACAAACTAATCTGCACTTTACGTTATTCATTTATACTTTTAACCTGCTCTACAAGTTGTTAAAATAGAAAATACACAATATACATAAAAATGTTGACACAAACATGGTGTCTTAACAGAAATTGCAGAGGTAAAAATTACCTGTCTCCATGACTGTCACCTCTAGAGGGCAATCGGTGAGCCTGTGAGCCCTTCCGTGTCACTCATTGTATGACGCAACTTCCTGTAGTGTGGAAGAAGAGAAACTCCCCTTCCGGTTTTGTCGGTCCATGCGTGGCAATGCGAACACACGCGGAGAACCTGTCGATCAATCCTTGGCCATCCACTCGGTAAGGCTTGAAAATAAGCTTGCAATTCGATCCATCCACATTTCTAATGTTGTTATACAACTTTTGATCCGTATATTGTGTTGTTTGAACCTTGTAGAGCAGTGTGACATCCGAGTGTAATATTCACTGACTGACATCCTGTGCAGTCATTTCACTTGATCAGCGGTGAGTGAATAACAATGTGATGTTTTATTTAAGCCATAAGTGTTGGTGATATTTATTTTGTTCATGTTTACAGCACATGCTAGGAACACTGTGATTATTTTTGTTTTACTGAAGTAATAGATTACTGAGTACTTTTGATTTAGTGATTGAAAAGGTAATTTTTAGTGCATCTCTCACCTGTGCTAGCAAGGGAGAGATTTAGCACGTTTTAACCTTATATACCTCCAAGTTGCTACACAAAAGTCCATTTTGAGCATTAATGTGAACTTTGTGCAATTAACCTACCTCGTTTAATTGTGAACTTAAAGGTGCATTTAAATAGTATTTGTATTTTTGTATTTGAAGAAACATTTCATATATTTTTGAATATTTGAACAATTGGAAAAAATAATTATAATAAGCGCTTTACTTTTATTTTGATATTTCATATTTTAAAAACAAATACATTGTGAACCAAATCATTTGAGATACATGATTGTGGATTAATGACATGATTGAGCTAATTAATGCAAGTTAAAAAGTATTCAAGCTAATTCATGGTTATTTAAGAACACAGTTAAAACCAGTGTGTGTGAATAATACAAGCTATTGGGTCTTGTCTGATCTATTATTAGGTCAGGTTTTTTGATTGGGTGATTCAAATACCATCTTAATTCCCTGGAGCACCTTGTGTGGAGAGGACGACATCGCCCTTCCAGCCCAGGTGGATGAGAGGCTCCGCAGTCTCTCCAACTCCAACACCCATTCCCGAGATCCATCGATCCGATTCCCAGTGCATACTGGGTGGCGAGCTACCTTAGAATCTGGACACTGTGGTGCAGTGTTGACGTTCCCTCCCCCACGGTCTGTGCGGTAGGACAATACTTATACAGTGCACTGTTAGCTACAGAGAAACGGGCCCCAACGAACTATTTAAACAAACTTTGGGAACTTTGAAAAAAGGGTTTCTATTCTGCCGGCTTTTCTTATTCTTGTTCATTGTTTTTCATATACTGCAGTTGTTGTAAATTTCTATGTGCACTTTTCAATATATGTATGGCCATTCAACATTCAAGTTCATCGTTGTGTGTCATTATTGATATGCAACACTGGCTCTTAAAAACACTAGGATTCTTCTGATACTAGTCCAGTTCGATATTTACACCATTGACTACTACTCACCTGTTTCCTCTATTACTAGTTCGTAACTAGGGTTACACATGCATTTTAAGACATGCAAGTTGATTTGCATATGAAAGGAAATTGTTAAATGACTGCACATAGTTTTTAATGATATACGCAACCAAGAACCCGCTCAGCTTGTCCTCAAAGATGCAAAGGGGAAAGAGAAGAAATTACATCCAAAACCAAAACATAATTACAACTTTCTTCATTGTTTTTTAATCTCCACTTGGAGAAAACCCTTCATATTGTTTCAAGATAACTATTTTTTGATAGCATTCCAGTGATGCATGAATAGCTAAACAAATATGAAGTTGGGGTAGTTTTGATTCCCTAACCTCTAGCATATGGCAAAATGGAAATCCTGCAGTGTCTTCCTTCAACAGAGTAGATAACACTTGATAAATGACATCGCTGTTACTAAAACACCACCTTGTTTTTTTAAACACCTTGTTAAAATGCTGCAAGCATCTTTGATGTGTCTTGGACTAAAAGTAATTTGCCTCCTAAAATAAACAGTCTTCTAAACAAAAAGGTTAACATCTTCAATTGTGTCTCATTGTACGATTAAAAAAGTGCATATAAAAGATGCTTGGCAACTACGTCAGCATCTTATGCATTATTGTATACTAATCAACAAATGTAGCTATATTAAGTAACAACACTTGTGTTATACCTGCACTACAAGCCTGCCATGCCAAATAGTTTGTTGCACAAGGATCTTCTAGAGTAAAATACATCATCATCATCATCATCATCATCAGGGATGGGTACCAAATTTGTTAATTTAATAGGTACCAGCCAAAATTCACGTAAAAATCAAACTGCTATATTTTGATACCTTTGTTGCAAGTGACGACCCTTTCGGTTGGAGACTCACACCGGCTCAAATACTTCGCCGGGAAACAAGCAGTGAGCCACTCAGAGCGGACTGCCACAGGGTAATGTTGCAATTTTCCATGCCAACAAAGCAAGAAGAAGATATTTACCCCCAAAATACTTGTTATGGTACACAGCTAGAAACAAATAGGTTTTGCTTCATCCTAATCTTTTTAAATACAGCATGTGTTATCTTCTAACTGGGGAATTTTTCCTTGCCTCCGTTGCAAAGTTCCCAAGTGCTTGCTAAAGTGGGGTTCAGTTGTTTGTTTCTTTCTTCCTTTGGAATGCTCTTTATGGCACAAGGGTGGGACCAGACAATCTCTAGTTCTTCCCACTCCTTTTGGACGGTTGATCACTTAAGCAAAAGTGTGTGCTTGTGAAGTTTTTTTTAACATATTCCAAATACATTTGATTGATTGATTGAGGGCGCTTGTAGAAAAGTAAGGCTCCTTTTTTCAAAATGTGCTAGCTTGATGCTAATTTACATTGGATTTGTCATAGATACTGGTTAGCGATTCCAACACCTCCAAATTAAGTAGTTAAAGTTAAAGTGCCAATGATAGTCACACACACACACTAGGTGTGGTGAAATTATTCTCTGCATTTGACCCATCACCCTTGATCACCCCCTGGGAGGTGAGGGGAGCAGTGGGCAGCAGCGGTGGCCGCGCCCGGGAATCAATTTGGTGATTTAACCCACAATTACGACCCTTGATGCTGAGTGCCAAGCAGGGAGGTAATGGGTCCCATTTTTATAGTCTTTGGTATGACAACGGGAGTGACTTAGATGGTAGAAGCGGGGACCGAACCTGGAACCCTTAAATTGCTGACAGAGCCGCTCTATCCACCGCACCACGCCGTCCTCTTGTACTGTACAATACTTACAGTATAAACACTTTGCAGGGCCCATCAAAATAAACGACTGGCACGTTTAACTTAATGGCAAAGATGACTTCCTGGCTTAAGGCGACACACCATAGTCTATACACTACTGCCATCAAAAATATTCGGAGACTGCATGCAAAGTCTACTATATATAAAACAGTACAGTATTTGCAAAATGAAACATAGAAGTTTAAGAAAACAAGACAACTGGACAGGGCAGCTAAATAAAATGAATTAAGATTTGTTGGTAACACTTTAGTATGGGGAACATATTCTAAGTAACAAAGACTTAACTTAGAGTTATTTGGACACTAGGGGAATATATAAGGGTTAGGGTTAGAGTTACTAATAAGCAATAATTCTGAAGATATTGAGGGTAGACTCTTAGTTAATAGCTTACTGGTTGTATAATGACATGCAGAATAAGGCATTAATAAGTACTTAATGACTAATTAAGAGCCAATATGTTACTAATTTGCATGTTAATAAGCAACTAATTAATGGTAAATACTAAAGTGTTACCAATTTCTTTTTAACAACTAACATTTCAAATGTACTGGAAATTGGTACAAACAGTACTGAATCCCAGATACCAGTAATTGTTATTGCATTAATTCAAATCTGGAATGGCACCCCTCCTAATAATAATCATCAATGTGAAGTGTGATTCATAGCGAGCTTCATAAAATTGTTATCTTCTTCAACTTTGTTGCTTTATTATCCTTTAGTTGGTCAAGTTCATCCAAGTCGGGATTAATGAAGATATATCTTTAATTCAAACTCCAGTATACAACACCTGGAAGCTCTGGGGTTAGATAATGCTGAGAAATCGATGATTAAAGCTTTGGCTGAGATACATGTATTTCAAAACATCATTCCAGGAATTCTTTAGAGATGGAATAATCCCTCACAGAAACATCTACGCAATTAGATAATAAGAGTTCACATCGACGAGACTGCACACCCTGGGCTCTGTATTAAACATATGGCTCACATGTAGAAAATAATCGCACAGGGCTAAAATATAGATTCAAGTTGTTTCGGTCGCATGCATGCGTTGTGAATTCAGGCAATGCTTGAGCAAGAAGCTCACATCAATAGAAGAATGTTGCTATCTCCAATAAAATGCCACAAAAAAGCCTGTTAAATATTGCATCCCTGGATGTAGCAGAACACTAACTGGGTTTAGTCCTGCTATAAATAGGTAGAACGTGTCTCTCATCAGAAAAAGTGGTTAAATTAAGTCAGAGTGCTGAAATGATGGATGTTGGACGAGTGGCTTTGATGGAGAATGCAAATGGCATGTACTCGTACCCACCTCAGCCCCTCGTCCTCTGTCCACCCTGCACCATGTCACTCTCACCGAGCACTCCCTGCCACTGGCCCCTTAAAACAGTCTGTGCCATTCTCGAATGAAGCTTTTAATTGCATTTCCATGTAGGTGTTTTCTGAGGGTGTCATTCCCCAGGCAGTAGGGAGAGTGCTCTGAGACGAGCTTCATGTGTGCACCAGCGCAGTTAAGACCCACCAGGGGAAGTGTTTCAGAGTGGAGAGGTGCTGGAAGTTCAGACAGCCCTGTAGGGACACTTGAAAAAGGCCGTAACAGCCACGGTATAAATAAATGCATGGTGAGAGCATTTTTCCTCCTGAATGGAAAGCCTTTAACCTTTTAGTCACCATAAAAGCAGAAATTGTCCAGTGGCATTTAGCATGTATATTGTGTTTTTCTTCAGAGGTCACGTCAAGGATTTAAAAGGTAATTCACAACAGCCTTATTGGATTCCAGTAGCTTATTAAATATCCACAATTCAGCCCTATGCCTATTCACCGAGGGGACACCTGCGAATATTGAGACACTTTATTCTTGCCCTTGGCAACAATTCAGCAGCTGTCTCTTCCTATGCGGCCAAAATGACAGCGAAACTATTTGTTCCAGACTCAAGTCTGTGACACTACCTTTATGTATAATTTATTAGGAAATGAAACATAATGAAACCAAACAAAACACTAGTTTTTAAGTCTACTTATTTAGACTGATACTGGACAAATCTACATGTTGTATTTATCTTATTATAGTATGAATAAGGTGATGCACACATCTTAATCCATTCGGGTCATTAGTGAGCTGGAGCCTATCCCAGCTGACTTT
Organism: Entelurus aequoreus; assembly: GCF_033978785.1. NCBI lineage: Eukaryota > Metazoa > Chordata > Actinopteri > Syngnathiformes > Syngnathidae > Entelurus > Entelurus aequoreus. The sequence goes on from NC_084735.1 coordinate 39,465,865, forward strand.
GGTGCAGTACACCTAACAGGTATGGGGATGTGAGAGGAAGCTGGAGTACCGGGAGAAAACCCATTAACGCAAAAGGGAAAATATGCATTGCCAAAGTTCCAACTGTAAAAATGAAAAAAATGCATCTGTGATTCAGTCTCAATACAGGTGACAAAAATAAGTCATGCATCCAAAAATAAATCTAAATTTCAGAGCCTACAGGTTAGCAGCATTGTTGTCACGTATGGTTATTGGTGTCACATATTTGTGTCCATCCATCTTCTATACCGCATATCCTCGTCAGGGTCACAGGTAAGCTGGAACCTATTTCAGCTGACTCTAGAAGGCAGGGTATATGCTGGACTTTGGTGTTTGTATGTTGGGTTATTTGATAACAAATAAATAGTACTGTAAAGAACCCGCATGCCTGCGGTATTTGTGACCCCAAGATGCAGGAACCAGGAGAACGAACAGGTAAAAAGATTTTTAATGTATTTAAACAGAGAAGAAAGCAGTCGTGCATACAACGGTTCTCAAAACATAAGCAATCCTGGAGCGCTGACGAGCAGGCGAGGCAGGCATGAATAGAAGCCTGCTGATTAGCACAAGGTGTGGTCCGGCTGCCAATCAGCAGCAGGTGAGGGGAAAACAGCGCTCAGCGGGACAAGCAGGAAACTGAACCAAAATAAAAGCACTGATGGGAAATAAACACAAAACAAGGAAGCACAAACAGAAATGAAGTGACAGATCGTCAGAAGTACATTCCCATTCTAGTATGTCATTGTTGACCCCAGGATTGAAGAGACAGCATATTAGGTAATAATACTAAAATATAGGCCTGGGCAATATGGCCTTGAATTAAAATCTCAAATTTTTTGAGCAAAAAATGTATTTCCAATATTTTCCCTACTTTTAAAGAAACCAGTGAATACAAATGACAGAGATAATTCAAGTTTTTCTTTTCTGTAATCCAAATCTAGTAGTTAAAAATGACCCTGCATACACCACATCATACTCTTAATAAAGTTCTAATTTGAATATAGTTGTTCTTGTAGACCAGATATACATCTTACTTTTTATGGAATAATTTTCAAAGAACTACATTAAGATTTTCCTCTGAGAAGCAACACTTCTGTCTTGGATAAAACACTTCTCTTAACAAACATTTAGCGTTGTTCAATGCATGCAAATAAATAATATCCAACATTGAGATTAATAAAGTTGAATCTTTAAACTTCTGTTTTGAATAAACTAGTTATGCTAATGAAAATGTAGTATTACACATTGTATGCAAATAAAAAAATCAAGTAAAATATTGAGAAGACTATATTATAGTTTTAGTAAGGGAATGAAGGCAGGCTTTTTCATTCACACATCTTGGCGGTGTGCAGAGCGGCCGCTTTAGTCATTGTTCTCCACTGTGTTTCTTCCTCATCATACATCCATCCATCCATTTTCTACCGCTTATTCCCTTCGGGGTCGCGGGGGGCGCTGGAGCCTATCTCAGCTACAATCGGGCGGAAGGCGGGGTACACCCTGGACAAGTCGCCACCTCATCACAGGGCCAACACAGATAGACAGACAACATTCACACACTAGGGCCAATTTAGTGTTGCCAATCAACCTATCCCCAGGTGCATGTCTTTGGAAGTGGGAGGAAGCCGGAGTACCCGGAGGGAACCCACGCAGTCACGGGGAGGACATGCAAACTCCATACCTGGTGTTAATGAGTCCACCACAATAAGATGCATTTTAACCGGAGATTGTTTGTTATTACGGTCTTGTTCGCCTCGTAGAGTTGCATTTTCTCCATCAACTGGAGGCTCCAGCACCCTCCGCGACCCCGAAAGGGACAAGCGGTAGAAAATGGATGGAATTGATGGCTTCGGTTTCAGATGCTCGAATAAGTTTGTCGTTCTGCTGCCTTTTTTAAACAAACTTTGTAGTGTGCAGTCATTTGTTCCACCTCTGTTGCCACAAAACTACTGTACTGACAACACTTCTTTTCTTTGGAAGAATCGTCTCGTTCTTGTTAGCATTAACATTATCCATGTTTTGAATCTCACCTGAGGAAGTAAGGGGGCGGGCAACGGCTATGGATGCTCATGGGGGCAAAAAGTATGACAAATTATATTTTTTCATTTTTTAAATGGTCTGCAAAAAATACTCAAATGTATCGATAAATCAATATATATCGCCAAGGGCTACTTTGATTAACTAAACTAAAACTAGTGCAGTTTGGGAGTGCACAGAAAGAGAACACCGCTGAGTAGCGTAGCCAAAAGACCTAGAAACAGAGCAGGGTTACAAGCGAAACACAAGCAATTATATGAGGACAGGGTACAGCGGACAGAACTGGCATATACGAATCCTTATTGACAACTAGAAACAGGTATGGTCCTGATTGTTAATCAGGGACAGGTGTGAAAGCCAGCACGCAGACTGGAAACTAGTGCAAAAAGAGGTAAACAGGAAAGGGAAACATAAATAACAACCCTGGATAGGAAATAAAACAAAACACAGGAAAATAAAGAATCTAAGTCCAAAGTTTATTTGTAAATAACTGGGATAGGCTCCAGCCACCCCCGTGACCTCGAGAGGGACAAGCGGTAGACAATGGATGGAATTCACACTTAGAGCAGTAATAGTAAGTACAAATTAATGAATAAAAATACTATGGCTGTGCCATTTAGGCACTTCTTGGGTTGATTATGATTTGGGGTGCTTGATTATTGGAGAATTATAACGATTATCGATGCATCTTTCCCCCCTTACAGGATTTCTTTTGACCAATGTATATTTAAAAAAAATAAAGTAAACCTATCAGAAAAAACGATAAAACACATTTACCACGACAGAAAGCTGTTCTTATTATACAATGTGTAATACATCAAGTGCCAATTTAAAAATAAAACTTATTTTAACTAAATTACCTGCCGTTTTCACTGATTTTGGTACCAGCAACTTAATACAAACAAATTTTCTCAAAATAATAAAAACTTTCAAGCCAAATGTTTTACAAATAACTTGTTTTGACTCAAATAATTAGCTTTCATATTCAATTAATTTAACACTGTACCAGTAGGAATGGTAATCGTTAAGATTTCGATTCCATTTTTGATTCAGCTTAACAATTCGGTTCTTGTATGGATACACATTTGAATAAAAGGATAACAAACAGGTTGGTTAGCATTAACTTTGTTTAGTTCAGAAAAAAACATGCATGTACACAGTTAAAAGTGGAGGTCAAAGAGGCGGACAACCTCCATGAGGTGCCAGGGTCAGGGCTCGGGGGGTTCCCCGTGAGATGGCTCTGCGTTGCGTTTAGGATCTTGCCATACTGCCACTGCTCCAAGCAGGGTGCAAACCCATGTCACCTGGTTAAAATGTAAGTATGCTAGCCGCCAGGCCAAAACCTCAAGCTGCTAACCCAGGAGCTTGCACTTGCTGGCCCCCGTTACACCCAGAAAAAATATACATTTAGAAATACCTGTGATATAGTAATACAAATAATCGTCTACTGTATAAAACAAAAATATATTATAAAATTATTATTTTTAAAAGAATAAATGTGCTGACCACTAAAAAGTAATAAAAGCTCAGCTAGTGCAAGCACGTCAAGTCCAATTCTGCAACAATTAGCTGTAAACATCCACTAATATTTTGCAGAAAAGCAGTTTTTTTCAGGAAGGAAATTAGATTTTTCTGACTAGTCATGATGTCGCCGCTGTGGAGAACAATTCTTAGACATTGTGACAGGGAGGAGGCATGCAGCCTCAGATGCTGATTCATCACATTTGCATGGTAAGTATTATTTCATGTTTACAGTTAATATTAGCAGATTGTACAATGAGATGCTATCATAACAGGCAGTGTTAGTTATTTTGTTGGTTAACTGTAACATTAACAACAGACGACAAGATTACATGGCCGCTGGTGGAGATTCACTTCCGGCTTGGACGGATCAAAAACACATCATTCATTCAAAGTTTTCACATCCTGTGTCTGCTGATGTTTCTGGTAGTATTTCCTGTCTTTGATTAAAAATCCACTTTAAAAGTATTGCAAGTTACCCTTTTGTCATCTTTTATCATGAATAACTCTCCAGGCTTTGTGCTGCTTCCGCGCCGTGCGTGGCGCCCAAAGGAATCATTAGAGAATCGTTAACAAAACTGGCAAATGATTCCCAGGAATTGAAAAAGTGAGAGCAAGTTCTAAACAAGAACTGGTTTTGGATTCCCATCCCTAGTTATGTGTAACATTAAAGTTTGTTATGTCTGATTGCTTCTAAACCCAGTTTGTGCACAAGTCATGAGTGCAAAACAACAAAACAAAATAGCTGTTGGTGTGGTTACGGCCGACAGTAGCCACTTCTACAACAAAATGATTGTTAATCAACCAACTCCTTGACATTTGTAACGTCACGGTAGACGACTAGACGGCAGACACTACAATACAGTCTATTCCTGTTCAGGCGACTTTTGTCTTTCCGATCAAGTACAAGGTTGTTGCAGTTGTGTTGATGTGATTTCACTTATGAAAAATTATTAATTGTTTTAACAGTTGCTTTTTGATGTTGACTGTCACGTGCTGTGTCGTGACGCATCGAAGAATGGACGTATCGTCACACCTCCAGGTGACATACAGATAACTAGCCACGTTAGGTTTAGCTTTAAAATCCATCGTACGGTGGCAGGTAAGGAAACAAATGGAAACGCCACAACACGATTACAAAAGCCACAACAATGAAAATGCTACAAAACAACATCCATCCATCTTCTTCCGCTTATCCGAAGTCAGGTCGCCGGGGCAGCAGCCTAAGCAGAGAAGCCCAGACTTCCCTCTCCCCAGCTACTTTGTCCAGCTCTTCCCAGGGGATCCCGAGGCGTTCCCAGGCCACCTGGGAGACATGATCTCTCCACCAAGTTCTGGGTCTTCCCCAGAGAGGCGTTCAGGGGGCATTATAACCAGATGCCCGAACCACCTCATCTGGCTCCTCTCGTTGTGGAGGAGCGGCTTTACTCTGAGCTCCTCCCGAATGACATAGCTTCTCACCCTAAGGGGGAGCCTGGCCACCCGACGGAGGAAACTCATTTCGGCCACTTGTATCCGTGATCTTGCTTTTTCGTTCATAACCCAAAGCTCATGACCATAGGTGAGGCTAAGGACTTAGATCGACCAGTAAATTGAGAGCTTTGCCTTCCCGACCAGGACCATTGAATGAGAGCTGACTTAGACAAATTAGAGATAATTCTAGAAAGAGTCATAGTTGAGTCACAAAATAGGCTTTCTCAACACTTGCATGCTAAGTAAATGGAAGATGTTGAATGTGACGAGACAATGCTTGTACCAGAGCACAATCACGCCCCACAATAGCTTGAGCGCTTACCCTTGTTGCAGTGGATAAACAGCGGTTAAAAAATTCAGCCAGCCTGTTTCCCATCCATTGAACTAAAAGAAGAGCTTCTGGCTGTACATCAATGTGACATCCTAGATCATAGCCTGGGATCTCTGCGGGCTCATTTATAAGGCTTGTATACACTGAAGACCCCCAAAAAAACTCTGTGCCGCAGTTTCCAATCTCAAGATCAGAAAGAACAGGAGTGGGCCCATAAGTATCCCCGGAGAGGGAATACATTTCAAATTCTGAATACAAAGAAGAGACAATCTAAGGAAAAATGGAAACAATTTGAGCCGTTTAAGATTATGCTTGAAGGAAAGGGTAATGATTTTCCGGAAATGATGAGTCTAGCAGACATGTAAAGCACATTTAATTACACACCTTTTAATGACTCTGTTGAGATGATGTCTTTAAGATGAGATCATTAAGATGGGAGTGGAACAGCAAATGCTATAATAACCAGCATTTTAAACGCTCAAGTATATGAATTTGCATTGTGGGAAAGGCTTTATTGCAGAATGAGGCGTGCATTGCCACTTTTTGAAATGTAAGGACAGGCAATTTATGTCAGTCTGCAATTATTATACATTAGTTCATTTTTGCACTCCAGTCAATCTAATTATCTTAATTCCTATATTTATCTGAGTTCTAAAGCAGAGGCGCAAACGTTGATAAAGACTTGCAGCCGTTAGGGATGTTGTGGCAAACTTTTGTGCATGAAAAACAGTCTTTCAAGAGTACAGACACAATTATTCTATATACACATTTTCAAGAAAGCAGGGGCTTACTAAAATACCAATGCAATAATTATTTAAATAATTGAAGTATTTTACCGATAAGCGGAAGAATATGGATGGAGGGATGGAAGTATATTTACAACACATGCAATGGTGACTCGAAAGTCAAGTGGTTATGATATAATATAGCATAATATAACATACACATAATACAAAAGTGTGAATGTAGTGTTTACTTTATGTATTTTTACTCCTGAAAATAAATCTGGCAGTCATGTCCCATAGTGTTAATTCGTTTTTGAGTGATAACAGGCTGCCCATTGCCAGACTCGATATGCCGCCCCCTCTTGGTGTGACGTCATCTACAAAACTGGATTCCATTTCCCTGCATAAACAGTGTGGATACAGGCATGTAAAAATGTTATTTGGATCGCTTAATTTTGTTGCATGGTCCACAATTACTTCAAAACTGATATGATATTATAAGCAAAAAAGAAATATGAAATAATCCCCCATCCCCACTGATACCATAACCTGTGTTTCCTCATTCTTCTTTAGAATTTCCTCAAGAAGCTTAAAGAAAACATTAGTAGAAGAGGACACAAAATACAATACCAGCTTACCTTACCATTTTTCTCTTTTGTTTTTAAGCGCCGGGTTTGCACTTCCTTCTCATTTTTAGTAGGTTCTGACTCAGTCTTTCTCCCCTCGAAAGTGCTCCTAATTTTTAGTATCACATTTAGCTTAAGTGTTTACATTTTTTCCCATACAAACTCTAACCAAAGCCCTTCTTCTTCAAAGTCAGAATCATTAAAATGATTGCTGCAAAATACAATTCTGTCGCTTGGTCCGTACCATTTTGCGCGAGTCAATTTGAGTGGAGAGTTCCATATTTGTCCTCATATTCCCATTATTTGGAAATGTATGCAGGCTGACCCCTTCTTTGGTTGTATTGCTACAACCTGCAACAATGCATCTGGCAGACATATTTGCCAATTTCTTCAAATTCTGTGTGAAAAATATTGGGATGCGAGATAAAGATGCTACAAAAACACATACTGTGCAATATTAAATGCTGCTGCTCACCTTTTAACTGGCACTAAAAAACATAAATAAATAATAAATGGGTTATACTTGTATAGCGCTTTTCTACCTTCAAGGTACTCAAAGCGCTTTGACAGTATTTCCACATTCACACACACATTCACACACTGATGGCGGGAGCTGCCATGCAAGGTGCTAACCAGCAGCCATCAGGAGCAAGGGTCTTGCCCAAGGACACAACGGACGTGACTAGGATGGTAGAAGGTGGGGATTGAACCCCAGTAACCAGCAACCCTCCGATTGCTGGCACGGCCACTCTACCAACTTCGCCACGCCGCCCCCACATGAACACATATACCCCCATTGTAGAATCCCTTCACTGGCTCCCAATTCATTTTATAATTAATTTTAAAATATTGTTGTTTGTTTGTTAAATCTCTTAACGGATTAGCGCCACAATATATGTCAGACCTTTTAAAAATGTACACCCCCACAAGGTCTCTGAGGTCAGCTGATCAATTTCTTCTTGTCGTCCCAAAAACCCGTTTAAAATCCAGAGGTGATCGTGCATTTTCTGCTGTGGCTCCAAAACTTTGGAACAATATCCCTATTGTTATTCGGATGGCTCCCTCTTTAATGACTTTTAAATCACGTCTTAAAACATATTTTTACTCTTTGGCTTTTAAACCACCATGAGAGTTGTTTGATTTTAGTCTATTTTATTGTCTCTGATGTATTGTATGTATTCACTCGTTTATAGTGAAATGTTTTATATTACTGACTCTTCTAGTATAAATGTCTTAACTTATGTGCAGCACTTTGTGAAACTTCTATTGTTTTTTGAAATGTGCTATACAAATAAATTGGATTGGATTGGATTGGAAATTGCCTCTCGTCTCTGTAATAAACTAGTAACCATAACCATTTTGAAGCGAAAAGTGGATGTTCCTAAGTGTGCTGAAACTTTCATTATGGTGTCTATTTTGGGGGAAAATTTTACCTTCTGTAGGTCCAGAACTAGGAAATAATCTTGTCAGCATTATATGTAAAATCTCAAGTCAAAGTAATTCAGATGAGCAGCAATGGGTGAATGATGTCATTGCAGGCTGGACCAATAATCGCGATACCAATACCATCTGGTGTTTCGGTATTTTGGTGTATAACTTTATTTTATATATCTTCATATTTTTATTAAACATTTATCTATTTGTTTGTGTTACAAATTGAACACAGGGAGTGAAAAATGTGTTAGCAATTGCTATGAAAAGTAAAAGGGGTGGAATTAAATCAACACTGCTTCTTCCAACTCTATTTCGGACATAATTAAAAGATAAACTGGAAACATGTGATGTATCATATTGTATTACTATGCAATTTTTAAATAAACTGGTACCATAACCATAACCATGGAAAGCCACATCTCTGTTAAGATGGTGTGTGATTTGGTTATCCATTAATGCAAGATTATGGCCATAATCACTTCACACGAAGCAGCAAGATACAAAAAAAGCAGTGAAGAGACCTACTGTAACTAAATAAGGCACCAAGTAAAAATAGGAGGAGGCAGACAAAACAGAGAACCTGTCACAGTTTGGGTCGCAGCTCCCGGGATGCAGAGGAACAACTCCGGACGACAGCGTGAGGTAGGAGCATGGTTTTTTTCTTGAAAAGTCAAAACAGCACCACAAACAGAAAACTAGTCGAAGGAAAACACGTGCCGAATCCACTTGAAGCTAACACTTAGCATAGGCTCAAGACAAGGAGTACTCACGTAACAAGAGCATGAAGCAAACAATGACGCCAGACTGAGCGTGGCGAGCAAGGTGACTAAATAGCTCTCTGATTAGTGGTTGACAACAGCTGAGCGTGCCGACCACTAACCAGAGGCAGGTGAATCCAATTAATCCCTATGGAAACTAAAACAAACCCAGAGGTGCACAAACAGGAACTAAGGTAGTCCAAAATAACAGAACATAACAAAAACATGATCCGGACCACGGATCATGACAGTAACCCCACCTCAAGGACAGATTCCAGATGTCCAAAAAAAAACAAAGCAAGATCAAGAGTCATGGGAGTGTGGAGGTGGCTGTGGGTCGCCAGGCCAAGTGTCCCCGCAACCAGCGAGGGAGAGTCAGGTGGCGGCGACGCGTTGAACGCCGCTGCACGCCGCTGCACGCCGCTGCACGCCGCTGCACTTGGCGAGGCGAGGAACCAGGGAACGGCCACATCCATGGCCGACGGGGAAGTGAGCGCACTTGGCGAGGCGGGCGACCAGGGAACGGCCACATCTGTGGTCGACAGGGAGGTGGGCGGGAGTGACGCCAGAACCTCAGCAGTCTTTGAGTCCTGCCCCCAAGTCCTGGGCGTCGCTGCTGTTGGCGCCAAAGGCGTCCATGAACCGTGCAGAGACGAGGAGGCAGACACGTCATCGGCGAGGCAGGCGTGGAAGCAGCAGACGTCGACGGGGCAGGCGTGGAAGCAGCCGACGTCGTCGGGGTAGAGGTGGAAGCCGCAGACGTCGTCGGGGCAGGCGTGGGAGCCGCAGACGTCGTCGGGGCAGGCGTGGAAGCAGCAGACGTCGTCGAGGCAGGCGTGGAAGCAGCAGACGTCGGCGAGGCAGGCGTGGAAGAAGCAGACGTCGGCGAGGCAGGCTTGGAGGCAGCAGACGTCGGCGAGGCAGGTGTGGAAGAAGCAGACGTCGGCGAGGCAGGTGTGGAGGCAGCAGACGTCGGCGAGGCAGGTGTGGAGGCAGCAGACGTCGGCGAGGCAGGCGTGGAAGCAGCAACTGGTGCTAGCCGTGGTGCAGCAACTGGTGCTAGGCGTGGTGCAGCCACTGATGCTAGCCGTGGTGCAACCACTGGTGCTAGCCGTGGTGCAGCAACTGGTGCTAGCCGTGGTGCAGCAACTGGTGCTAGCCATGGAGCAGGAAGGGGTGCTAACCTTGAAGCTGGACTCTAGAAAGAGGTTCCGCAGCCTAAGGAAGCAGAACCTCCAGGTTCTGTAATAGCTTCTTCCCTCAGGCCGTAAGAGTCTTGAACGCATCATAATTATCCCCTCAACTCCCCCAAAATGGATTAACTCGCTGGATTAAAAAAGACAATATAACATACATCCATAAACGTGGATGCATATGAAAAAGTGCAATATATTTATCTGTACAGTAACCAATGTTCCCTCTAATTGTTCATGTGTGTGAGCAAACGCACAAACTCCCTGAGCATTCAGTGGAGCACATGTGAGCGACATCAGACGTGCACACTCTGGCCACACCAGCGCCACACCTGTCCCAAACCTGACATCTTAACCATTTAAATGTTTTATTAAAATAATTTTCTGATATAAGTGATTTTGCCGGAGGGGTTAGTGCGTCTGCCTCACAATACGAAGGTCCTGGGTTCGATCCTGCGCTCGGGATCTTTCTGTGTGGAGTTTGCATGTTCTCCCCGTGACTGCGTGGGTTCCCTCCGGGTACTCCGGCTTCCTCCCACCTCCAAAGAAATGCACCTGGGGATAGGTTGATTGGCAACACTAAATGGTCCCTAGTGTGTGAATGTGAGTGTGGTCTGTCTATCTGTGTTGGCCCTGTCATTAAGTGGTGACTTGTCCAGGGTGTACACCGCCTTCCGCACGGATGCTGCTGAGATAGGCTCCAGCACCCCACGACCCCAAACAGGACAAGCGGTAGAAAATGGATGGATGGATGGAAGGGATTTTGCCCTCTTACAATGACAATAACAAAAAAACATGTTTTTCATGACCTATGTACTAGTATTGTATGTCTGGCTGCGGGTCCTGCCTTTAAAATACATGTTACCCCTTTCAGAGATGACATTTAGTTCCTGTAACTTTCTGTCTGTAAAATACATCTTTTTACTAGCATTTATGAAATCTAGTGACAATATTTAATGAATAATATCCTTAGATTAACATTCTTAATAAATGGCAGTAAAATAAGCACACATCTGATTGAGGAGTCAGAGTGTTACAACCTGCCATTTACACATTGTGTGGCGTTGGGGTTGTCCGACCATAATTGCAGCACTGGCTAAGTGCCATGAGTGCGTGTGTTGGTGCAGGTGAGACAGAGCGAGCGGCTTCTGTTGAAACGACGGATGACAACGTTGGTTTAAGCCTAGTTTGTATGGCAGAAAATTACCAGTTTTTATAGATAAAATTTTTTTACTCGTGTATTTGGTGTGGTTACAAACATTTTTTTTTGCTCAATAAAGTGATTGATGGAATTCCTGTCCGTAAAGTATCTCGACAGACGATAATTGAACTGTGTTGACAAAGATTGTTTTATTCATTGGGGCCACTCTTGTTGTCACTTGTCACTCACAGAGTTGCATTGCAAAATCATACAGAATAAATTGTAATGTGTTTATTTTGTTTAAAGTTCAAATGGGATTTTTGATTTTCTGTGCGGCATTAATTAGATTTTCGCAGAGGACGCGTGAGCAGTGCGCAATTGTGCAGGCGCGCACCTTAGAGGGAACGTTGACAGTAACCTATTTATTTATTTATATATGCACCTTATTGCTTTTTTACCCTGCACTACCATGAGCTAATGAAACAAAATGTTGTTCTTATCTGTACTTTAAAGTTAAAATTTGAATGATGATAAAAAGGAAGTCTAAGTCTAAGTCTAAGTCTATATAACCAGTATCAAGCTGTGTTGGATCAAGAACTGTCAAAAACAGTCTAATTACACAACCAATTTGGTTAGTTACTAAATCATTTATGTATAATGATGTCAACAATGGGATTGTGTATGTCACGCGCCTGGTCCTGCCCCTGTTTGTGTTCAGCCTTGGGATTGAACCTGGGTCCCCCAAATGAGAGTTGACTGCCCGAATCCTGAACTGTCATCAGTCTCAATGTCTCGCGCTACGCTCTTAAGGTGTGAGGGAGTGACGTTTACAGATGTACACTTGTCACATACACTATATTGCCAAAAGTATTTGGCCGCCCATCCAAATGATGAGAATGTTGATGAGATGATGAGATTTCCAGCGTGGAACTGTCATAGGATGCCACCTGTGCAACAAATCCAGTCGTGAAATGTCCTCGCTCCTAAATACTCCAAAGTCAACTGTCGGCTTTATTATAAGAAAAGGGAAGAGTTTGGGAACAACAGCAACTCAGCCACTAAGTGGTAGGCCACGTATACTGAAAGAGAGGGGTAATTATGGGGTAATTATGGTGTGGGGTTGTTTTTCAGGAGTTGGGCTTGGCCCCTTAGTTCCAGTGAAAGGAACTTTGAATGCTCCAGAATACCAAAACATTTTGAACAACCTAATGCTCCTAACCTTGTGGGAACAGTTTGAAGCGGGCTCCTTCCTCTTCCAACGTGACTGTGCACCAGTGCACAAAGCAAGGTCCACAAAGACATGGATGACAGAGTCTGATGTAGATGAACTTGACTAGCCTGCACAGAGTCCTGACCTGAGCCCAAAAGAACACTTTTGGGATGAATTAGAACGGAGACTGAGAGCCAGGCCTCACCAATGCGCTTTTGGAAGAATGGTCGAAAATTCCTATAAACACACTCCGCAACTTTGTGGACAGCCTTCCCAGAAGAGTTGAAGCTGTAATAGCTGCAAAAGGTGGACCGACATCATATTGAACCTTATGGGTTAGGAATGGGATGGCACTTCAAGTTCATATGCGAGTCAAGGCAGGTGGCCAAATACTTTTGTCAATGTAGTGTATGAACTGGCTGGCCTGCATTACACTTATATTTTTACCAACCTAATATAAGAGCTTTTCCAGACCTACAATCTACCAGTGAGCGAATCTGACCATGTTCCTCTTGGGAAATCGAGCACATGCTGATTCTGATTCTGATGATGGATTAATAAAGAGGTTGTTTTAGGATACGACAGTTTGGAGCAAGCATGAAATAAATACATGCACTTGGGCTGTGGGTCTCATAGCAGACCAAAGGAATTTGCATCAAATTTGCTAAATAATTTGCATCTATTTTTTGAAGAAATGCATGTATGTTTACGCACTGCTGCCAAAGTGCTATTAAGCATGGCATCAGAGCCCCCAACCTCAACTCAGGGATGGATATTTGTTTGCGTGCCTCCTGACTCTGGCATACCTCCACATTATATTTACAGCAGAGATTACATATAATTGTCCATTATATTCAGTATAATAACAAAAACCGGTCCAACTGTGGATTTTCTTGAAGTGTGAGAGACTAAAATCATGTTATATAACCTGGTTTCAACAAAGCATGACACATAATTTGTACATTATTACTGAAGTGGCATATTTTTATTCATAATGTTGAAACATATTAAATAAAATATTGTGTATGATATAGCTATGATGATATTGTGCTCAAACAGCCTTATACACACGTTGTGATTTACTTTTTTTTTTTCAATTAAAACATTGACATTTCTGAATCACTAATGTATTACAATGGATGACTAGCTCTTATTTGAACTCAAACCACAAATAGATAAATGTCCAGTGAATTCACAAATACGCACTCTTTATAGATCCAAGCATGTGGGCAAGTTTTCTAATACAAAACGTGTGCTAAGTACAAACACAATTATTTTGAGCCACCTTCGGGAATTACTTCGATTCTGGCTGGCAGCTGAAAACGTGGTTGATCAGCCACATTCGCTGGAATTAATCATGAATTAAATTAACCAGTCCTGAGTGCAGGCAATGCGCTAGGCCAGCTTGCAGAGTAGAAGAATCATCTTTTCACACCAATTTCCTTTAGTGGCATTTCAAAGCAAAACAAAGGGGCTTTCATCATAGTTGTCAATCAATGCAAAGTATATATATATATATATATATATATATATATATATATATATATATATATATATATATATATATATATATATATATATATATATATATTTTACATTTGTATTTTTTAAGGCACTTTATATAGGTGTCTGCAATTTCTTCAAACAGTTGTTGCCAAATTAAAAAGGACCACATTGTGAACCTATTTTCAGTTTTGTATTTGTTAAACCAGCAACTCCCTTTTGAAGTCAGTATTTGTTACAGGTGAAAATATAAGACTAACTTACATTGTTAACACTTTTAAAACAAGCAACCCATTGGGCCTTTAATGATGTGCAATGTGTCACACATTCATCTTCTGTCAGTAGCTATATAGGGGATGTGTATTCCCTTTTAGTTGGTTGCACAACATAAGAATATCCATCAACTTTCTGCAACTTAACAAGATAGGAACACAGACAGGTGGGCTTTAAGGTAAAAGGAAACAGATGGAAGTACTTATATCAAGACAATTTTATATATTCTACAAAACCAGTGAAGTTGTGTAATTTGTAAATAAAAAATGTTCAACTTATATTCAATTGAATTCACTGCAAAGACGATATATTTAATGTTTGAACTGAGGAACGTTTTTTTTTTTTTTTGCAAATAATCATTAACTTAGAATTTAATGGCAGCAACACATTGCAAAAAAGTTGGCACAGGGGCATTTTTACCACTGTGTTACATGGCCTTTCCTTTTAACAACACTCAGTAAACGTTTGGGAACTGAGGATACCAATTTTTGAAGCATTTCAGGTGGAATTCTTTCCCATTCTTGCTTGATGTACAGCTTGAGTTGTTCAACAGTCCGGGGTCTCCGTTGTGGTATTTTAGGCTTCATATTGCGCCACACATTTTCAATGGGAAACAGGTCTGGACTACAGGCAGGCCAGTCTAGTACCCGCACTCTTTTACTATGAAGCCACGTTAATGTAACACGTGGCTTGGCATTGTCTTGCTGAAATAAGCAGGGGCGTCCATGATAACGTTGCTTGGATGGCAACCAGTGTTGCTCCAAAATCTGTATGTACCTATTAATGGTGCCTTCACAGATGTGTAAGTTACCCATGCTTTGGGCACTAAAACACCCCCATACCATCACTTAGACTTAGACTTCCTTTTTATTGTCATTCAAATTTGAACTTTACAGATGCTGGCTTTTAAACTTTGCGCCTATAACAGTCCGAATGGTTCTTTTCCTCTTTGGTCCGGAGGACACGATGTCCACAGTTTCCAAAAACAAATTGAAATGTGGACTCGTCAGACAACAGAACACTTTTCCACTTTGCATCAGTCCATCTTAGATGAGCTCAGGCCCAGCGAAGCCGGCAGCGCGTTCTGGGTGTTGTTGATGAATGTCTTTCGCTTTGCATAGTGGAGTTTTAACTTGCACTTACAGATGTAGCAACGAACTGTAGTTACTGACAGTGATTTTCTGAAGTGTTCCTGAGCCCATGTGGTGATATTCTGTACACACTGATGTCACTTTTTGATGCAGTACAGCCTGAGAGATCGAAGGTCTGTAATATCATCGCTTACATGCAGTGATTTCTCCAGATTCTCGGAACATTTTGATGATATTACGCACCGTAGATGGTGAAATTCCTAAATTCCTTGTAATAGCTCGTTGAGAAATGTTGTTCTTAAATTGTTCGACAATTTGCTCACTTATTTGTTCACAAAGTGGTGACCCTCGCCCCATCCTTTTTTGTGAATGACTGAGCATTTCATGGAAGCTGCTTTTATACCCAATCATGGCACCCACCTGTGGGATGTTCCAAATAAGTGTTTGATGAGCATTCCTCAACTTTCTCAGTCTATTTTACTACTTGTGCCAGTTTTTGAAACATGTTGCAGGCATCAAAATTCCAAATGAGCTATTATTTAAAAAAAAACGTTTTCCAGTTAGAACGTTAAGTATCTTGTCTTTGCAGTCTATTCAATTGAATATAGGTTGAAAATGATTTGCAAATCATTGTATGTTGTTTTTATTTACGATTTACATAACGTGCCAACTTGACTGATTTTGGGGTTTGTAGTTGACTAGGTGCATTTTAAACTTATTTTTGCGTTGAGGGCAGCAACAAATGTATCCAATTAGTTACATTACAACTTCTGACTGAAATTCTACGTATCATGGTAAACATGTCGACACTTCTAAATATAATTTGCGGCATACGCTAGGAATCATTACAGGGATCAAACGTGTTCAAGTTGTAAATAAACAACATTTGTAAAGTTACGAGGACTGAAAGTTGGTACTCTTTGCAGACAGTCCTGTTGTTAGGGAGAGAACACACGGAAGCTTATCAAAATAATAACAGAATACATTATAAACTAAGGAGATGGTTTTACAAAAACAGATTATCCTTGAATCTAAGTAAAACTAAGATAAAGACATCCAGCAACAGTAGGTAGGACAGTCAAACAAATAGACGGAGACAGGGTAAAATTAAACTCATTCCTAGGTGTAATAATGGATTATAAAATTAACTGGAAATCTCATGTAAAAAGATAGAAAATAAGGTGGCAAAACATTCTTTAATAATGAAATAAGCTAAATATGTTCTGGACCAAAAATCACTCCATTTTGTTTACTGCTCGCTAGTGTTAGCATATCCAAGTTATTGTGTAGAAATATGTGAAACAACTACTAAAGTAGGCCTTTTTTTTTTTCTTTTTTTTTTTTCTTTTTAATAATGTCCTGCCCAGCTTCTCGGGCAAATCATATAGCAGATGTAGATGCCCATATCGGCTGTTCAGATTTACTTTACAAAAGAGAAGTGTAGGATACTTCTCTTGTTGCCTTATTTGTATTTTGACTTTATTAAATGTATTTATATTATCATTTGGTGCAGTCGGGCCGGAGCAGGAGGGGATATAAAGAGAGAAAAAGGAAGACAGAGGGGGGAATTGTGGGGACAAGAGGGGGATTAGACAGAGAGACAAAAACAACAACAGCAAACACAACAACAACAACAACAACAGAGCAACATCAGCAAATACGACATGTACAAATATGATGGTAAAAGTAATAGCAAATAAGCAGTTAGCGAAAATAAGAAATAATACAGAAATGACAATGAGCATTTTTACACTAAAAATGGAGCAATATGAATACCGTAATTTCCGGACTATAAGCCGCACCTGACTATAAGCCGCACCAGCTAAATTTAGGGGGAAATACAGATTGCTCCATATATAAGCCGCACCCGACTATAAGCCGCAGGGTTTTGATGTGTAATTACTGTAGTATATAGGGGTTCCTGCTACCACGGAGGGGATTGTCGGGACAGAGATGACTGTTTGGGAACGCAAAGCGTCCCATTTATTAACAATAAATCTTTCAATCAAACTTTCACATCTTTGACATGGCGAACAGCATTCGTGCAGAGTACAAATAATACAACGGTGCAAAGTAATACAAAGTGCTCGCCTGTACGTTATCAAAACAACCAGCCTACCGGTATATGAAAAGTCAGTCTTTAATCATTGTGTCATCGTCTTCCTCCTGCGTACTAAAACCACCGAAATCCTCTTTGTCGGTGTCGGAGAAGAACGGGCCGTAAATAAGCCGCACCCTTGTATAAGCCGCAGGGACCAGAACGAGGGGAAAAAGTAGCGGCTTATAGTCCGGAAATTACGGTACCAATAGAAATAGTGCTATTGATAATAAACAATACCAATACTTTACCTTTATTATCAACAATACAATTGTTCAAATGCAACAATACATATACGTAATGATAACTTGAGATACGAAAGAATGCAGAAAAATGGAGGGGAAGAAAGAGAAGCAACCTACATTAACCTTGTAGATTGTTATAGTAACAATAGGTTAAGCTTTGTCAGTGTGCCATGTGTTATACCCAGTTTACCCTAGGGCAACAACGTTAATATATGTTTGATGAAACGTAATTATGTGCATGAGTGTATGTGTGCATATGTACTTGTATATGTACAGTATGTGTATATGTGTACTTGTACAATGAATGTATATGTACAGTATGTGTATATGTGTGTTTGTACAGTGAATGTATATGTATAGAATGTGTATGTGTGTGTTTGTACAGCGAATGTATATGTACAGTATGTGTATACAGTATGTGTGTTTGTACAGTGAATGTATATGTACAGTATGTGTATATGTGTGTTTGTACAGTGAATGTATATGTACAGTATATGTATGTGTGTGTTTGTACAGTGAATGTATGTGTAGTATGTGTATGTGTGTGTTTGTACAGTGAATGTATATGTACAGTATGTGTATATGTATGTTTTTACAGTGAATGTATATGTACAGTATGTGTATACAGTATGTTTGTATAATGAATGTGCGTGTGGATGTACGAACTTTGAGTGTGTAAATATGTACTGTATTTATTTGTATATGTATGTGGGAGCGTAGGTACCTATGTATGTGTGTATGTATGTGTGTGAGTATATGTGAATTTGCATGTACAATACATTTGACTCCCAGTGTGTGCGGGAGCCAGAGTACGGCCCCAGCCTCCCAGAGAGCCCATCCCACAAACAGTAGGTGCGGTGCCCAGGGAACCAGGGGCCACCGCCCCCACGCAGCCAAGCCGGACAGCGACAGGAACCCCAGAGCCTGGCCCACCGCGCCGCCCACAAGGGCCAGCAGCGGGCCAGCAGCAGGCCGCAGACAGACGCACCCGGCAGAGGACAAGGCACGAGAAAAGCAGGGGGCAGCCAGACCCCAAGCCAGCGAGAGACCACACCCCACACGGACAGAAAGGCGGGACGCCCCGCCCGGGGGGCCCGGAGACCCCCCGCAACCGGACGGGAAGACCGCACCCCGCCCCATCGGCAACCGGGCCCCCACAAGCCCCCCCCACCCCCGGAGAGCGCGGCGAGGCCAGCCCACGGCCACCCACCCAAGCCGGCCGCCACAGGACCACCCACCCCACCCGCAGGGACCCCAACGATGGAGATGGAACAACCAGCAACCGCCCCGCCGAGTCCCCCCCCCCCCTGAGGTAGGGGAAATAAATAAATAAAATACGTAATAATAATAATAATAATAATAATATTAATAAAATATATTAAAACATAAGAATAAATAAATAATTAAATGTATTTATAAATTTTAAAAAAAAAGATCACAGACATGCTGACACACAAGGTCGCTACCCCAACAACTGGCCGACTCGCAGCACCTCGGAATACTCTGCAGCACCAAGCTACCACAGTAGACGCAGGGACCAGACCCAGCAGGCCCCAACCAAGACGGGCACCCGGAAGGGATGGACGGTGGGACCCAGGAGCTCCAGACACGCGGTCCGGATGCAGTAGCCTGAGGCGCTGACCCCCACCCGACAGGCAGGCCCAGAACGTACCCCCAGAAATATACATACATATATATATACATACACATAAACATACATATGTACACATACACATGCATACACATACACATATATATGCATACATACATACACACACACACATACACATACATATACACAGTTTGTCAGCCCCGACAACCACCACGTGCGCGCGCTGCCACCAGTCACAACATCAGCCACCCCCCTGCACCAGACCCAGCAGCCACGGGCGCCCACACCACAAACAAACGGCAGCAGAAACAGCAGCCACAACACCCCCAGACAGCCAGCACCACCCAATCAAATCGATCAAAAAAAAAAACGCGACCGGCAACCACACGCCAACAGGATCACAGAGACCAGCCAGCGCCAGCCCGCCAGCAAGCCCAAACGCCAACACGCAAACAAGAGACCCCCCCCCCCACCAAAAGACCCCACCGCCCCAACCCAAACTCGCACAAACACACCACCGCCCAAACAACCGAGACACAGTATCCAGACCAGACACGGGCGCCGCGCCGCCACCACATCAAGTCGCCAACAGAGACCCCACAGCGCAAGGTCGGGCCACACGGGCACGGACCCCACCCAACAGGAAGCGAGACCCGCGCGACGCCACACACAAATAAATAATAAGATTAAACAAAAATAATAATAATAATTAAAAAATAATAATAATAATAATAAAATAAAGTACAAATTAAATTAAATTAAAAATAACAAATACAAATAAATAAATACAATAAAATAAAGTAAGTAAATAATAAAAAATATTAAAATATATATATATATATATATATATATATATATATATATATATATATATATATATATATATATATATTTTAATATATATATAATACCCACGGCCCGTGACCCACACCAGACCACTTTAGCGTGACGCCACGCGAGCCCACCCCCCGCCAAACAAAGCCAGCCCCCGCCCGCCCCAACCCAACCCCGCAGAGTAGGCCTTTTTTACTAACTGGTTTACAAGAATTGTCAGTTTGGATAATACATGATGTCGATTATAGTGAACATTCCAAGCCTTTATTTACTAAAATAAAATTGAAACTCAATGATTTTGTGCATTTGCAAACAGCTGAAAATATGCGCAAAGCAAACAATAGCCTGAACATTTCCTCTCAACAAAGGAGAAATATGACCTAAGGGAAAAATGTTATTTAAAACATTTGTATGCACATGCACCACTAAAGACCTTTAGCATATCAGTATGGATTAAGCAAAGAAGTCCAACAATGTTTTAATACGATCCAGTTTAAGAAACAGTTTGCAAAGTGTTTACAAAGTACAAGAAAGAAGAACAATCTTAAAAAACATCTTGATACTTATTAAAAAAGAGATAATCTTATTTCTCTCAGTGAATCCCAACTTACTTAACTATTTATTCATGAGAATTTGTATTATTCACGTATCTATGTGTTTGTGTTACAGATTGAACACAGGGAGTGAACAAACATGTGTTAGCAATTGCTATGAAAAGTAAAAGGGGTGGGATTTAATAAACTCTGCTTCTTCCTACTGTTTTTCGGACATAATTAAAAGATAAACCGGGAATATGTGATGTATCATTTTGTAACTGCATGGAATGGAATTTTTAAATAAACGAGTACCATAACTATTGAAAGCCACACCTCTGTTAAGATGGTGCGTGATTTGGTTTGGTTATCCATGGATGCAGGATTATTGTCATAATCAGTTCATACGAAGCAGAAATATACAAAAAAAAGTAATAAAAGGAGCGGTGAAGAGACCTACTGTAACTAAATAAGGCACCAAGTAAAAATAGGTGGAAGCAGACAAAACAGAGAACCTAAGAAGTGGTTAAGGAATGACGCCACATAACGCTAACTACAAGAGAGCTAAATGATGTGTAAACTATACAGAATACCGGACATTTGGAGCTGTTAATAAAACACACAGGAGGTTTAATATTTCGAATTGTGCCCAGACATTTTTTTATTTTATTTTTATTTTTTTGTCCTGTCCAGCTATTCAGGCAAATCATATTGTAGATATACATGCCCATATTTGCTGTGCACTTTACACAAAAGAAGTGTGGGATACTTCTCTTGTTGTCTTATTTGTATTTGACTTTATTAAATGGATTTATAGTAACGTTTGGCACAGCCGGACCCAAGCTGGAGGGTATAGAAAGAAGACAAAAAAGGAAGGCAGGTGGAAATTGCGGGGACAAGAGGGGGATAAGACAGAGAGACAACAACAACAAACACAAAAATAAGACTTAGACAAACTTTAATGATCCACAAGGGAAATTGTTCCAGACAGTAGCTCAGTTCCAAAGGCTGGAAAGGATAATGCACACAAGGGCACAAAAAGATGGCGAAAAGGGCACACAAGAGAACCACAACAACAACAGAACAACATCAGCAAATAGGATATGTACAAATATGATACAAAAAGTGACAGCAAAGAAGCAGTTAGTGAAGTAAATATTATTAACACAGAAATGACAATGAACATATTTGCACTACAAATGGAGCAATACAAATACCAATAGAAATAGCACAATTGATAAGAAATAACAATAATAATTACCTCTATTACCAACAATACAATTGTTTCAAATGGAACCATACACATATGTAATGATAACTTACATAAGGAAGCAGATAAATGGAGGGGAAGAAAGAGAAGCAAAATGTATTAACCTTGTAGATTGTTATAGTAACAATAGGTTAAGCTTTGTCAGTGTGTTTTAACCGGTTTCCCTTAGGGCAGGGCTCGGCAACCTTTTGCATCTAAAGAGCCATTTGGGCCAGTTTCCACCAAATCAAAACCCACTTGGAGCCACAAAACCTATTTGATCATTATATTGAAGTTAATGCTACATATACAGTTTTCTTTAAAATATTGTCACATTATGTTCCTGTCTTGTTCTCCCCCCTCCCCCCATATTAGGCATGTTCTTCTGTTACTGTTTGTCTTTCTTTTTTTTTTTTTTAGTTTTTCCCAATTGTTTCCCTGTAGGTAAAGACTACCTGACAATTAATCAAGGTCTAACTTTGCTGGATTTCTGTTTTATGATCTGTTATGATGTCACCAGTTTTAGGCAAATTATTTTGAATGATAAATTATAGTTGATACAGCGAATGAATGTGCTTAGATCGCTGTATCTCTCCATGTCCATGAACTGAATATTGTGGCATGACATGATTATCGCTTCATTGAATCGACCCCGAAAGGGACAAGCGGTAGTAAATTGATGGATGGATTAATTTTTTATGATTATTACCTTATAGTAGTTAAAGTTTTGTGTGTGTTAGTAATGCCGTTATGATGTAAAGGCATTTTGCCCAACACTAGTTGTCAGACATCTCATTTTCTTCCATGTTTTTCCTTTAATAGGTATTTCCATGCTTCTGTACTTGTACTCTATTCTATCTAGAACTTGTAGATAAAAGAACTGCTGCGTCAAGGCGATCTCTGTCGTCCCCCTCCAAATCGTCTTGTGTAGTGTGACGTACGCCTAAAATAAAGTCTAACCTTACATAGCAGAGACGCGGCAAAGACTGTAATTGGTTGGCTTTTAGTACTTGTCCTGTGTTGATGCGATTCAATCATGAGGCATAATGCCCACTTTTGCATAAATGCTTTCTTTGTTAGCAATTAAATTATTGTAAAACAGGGCCAGTTCCAATCACTCTCAATCCCTGTCTACTACGATTGTTTACTAGCAACAAAGGAAACTAACAAGGTAAATCATGTTAAGTGTCATGGTTTCTCACCAGAAAACACTGCCCCGAGAATTGAATGGCTGCTGCAGAATTTTGAAAGACTGACTACGGTGCCACCAGGGACAACATAGTGACTACAGTAGACAGAAGCATAAAATAGCTGGAGCTACAACAGCGGGATAATAGAGCTGCATGCAGCTCCAGAGCCGCAGGTTGCAGACCCCTGCCCTAGGGGAACAATGTTAATATATGTTTGATGAAACGTGATTATATGCATGACTGTATGTATGCTTATGGGCTTGTATATGTATATGTATGTTTGTACAGTGAATGTGTGTGTGGATGTATGTACTGTATTTGTGTATGTACTGTATGTGGGAGCGTAGGTACCTATATATGTGGGTAAGTACCAATGTGTGCGCGTATGTATGTATTAATGAATGGCTATATGTATGAGTATATATATATATATATATATATATATATATATATATATATATATATATATATATATATATATATATATATATATATATATATATATATATATATATATATGTATGTATAATTTTGTATATGTGAGTATGTATGTGAATTTGTATGTACAATATATTTGTCTCCCAGTTTGTGCAATTTATATTTGTATTAGTACAATACGGTGAAAATGTGTCACAATCGTGCATGGCGGGTGTTAGCGGGACCCCAGGATGAAGAGAAAGGTATAGTGACGTGCAAGGTAAAAGTTATGTTTCAAGGAACATGACAGACAAAATAAAGCGTGTAGCAGAACCCAACCAACAGCATTTGCATGCAGCATGTGCAAACAACTAACCAGCGTTTTCTTAAAAGGGCGCTGGAAGATAAACACTCCTGATTGGCAATTGGGGACAGGTGAGCCTTGTAATTGCCAACCAGGAACAGGTGATAACAGTACTCATATCAGGGGTAAAGTAACTGCCTAACCTGCTAACAAAGGAAGTGGAACTAAGAAAATAAGAGTGCAAACAGGAAATGATACACAACAAAGGAGAATAATGAAGTCCAAAACTGTCAAGAGGGACAAGGTAATGGAATGTTGTAGTGATGGGTTGATGAGGCCTCATGAAGCGTTTCGACACATTGCAAAACTGTATTGATACTGTGTCGATACTGTGTCACTAAATACTGACATCTGCTGGACATTAAAAATCCCTACAGGCAACCTATGGACCGACTCAACTGACACTGATTTTATGACCTAGTATATACAATAATATAAACCAAGTCATTGTATTTCATTTAGGATTATTTCATATCTTCATTTAAATACAAATATATTTTTATCTTTTTTAGATACAGTCAAATAATGTGAACATGTATCATGACTAGGATGGTAGGAGGTGGGGATCGAACCCCAGTAACCAGCAACCCTCCGATTGCTGGCACGGCCACTCTACCAACTTCGCCACGCCGTCATTCCTGTACCTTCTCTAGTAACAGTAGTGATGGGTCCTGCAACACAGATGCATCGGCGCATGCGTCGAGCTTATAGAGCGAAACCTTGTGTCGGTGCGCGTACCGCTTTTAGAAAGTCACGTGACCGATCATGAGCTGCTTTGGTCACGTGACCGATACGCGAACTGTATCGCACTGACGCCTCCTCTGTGCCCTGTGAGCAACATTCCCTCTAAGGTGCGCGCCTGCGCAATTGCGCAGTGCTCAAGCGTCCTCCGCGCACACCGTGCGCCGCACAGCCAATATATGCCAAGCTCCAAATCAAACCCATCTGAATTCTAAACAAAATAAACACATTTATTCTGTGTAATTTTGAAATGCAACTTTGAGTGACAGTGACAACAAGCGGCCCTAACGGTGTTCGTCAACAACACGCATTGCGCCGCTTCCTAATAAACACAGTTTGCCACGCAGGCGTCAGTGCGATACAGTTCATGAGCGGTCACGTGACCAAAACAGCTCGTGTTCGGTCACGTGACTTTCTAAAAGCGCCGATGCATCGGTGTTGCCGGACCCATCACTAGAATGTTGAAACAACTTCATTGAGCTTCATTGAGCGTGATCAGAAAGATGAAGAAAGGTGTTTTAGTGCTCAGCCACTGCACATAATGCTTCTCTAAGTTTCTGTGAAGAACTCTGCTACACTACTTTGCCATTTGTGACCTGACCTGTGCAACCCCTTGATATTTTCTCGAAAGCTGAGTAGCTTTAAAAGCTTTGCATGAAGACTCCAGACCAACCCAAGTCACCTTTATTCCAGTAGTCATAGTGAATAATATGCACAAACTGAGTGGTGGCTTGCGTTCTACAGAGAAACATATCTTGCTTTTCAGTATTATACGTGTGTGGTTAGAGCTAGCAGTCTATTTGACATAATCAAAGATGAGGGTTTGCAAGGATGATTGAGTTTGAGTTTGAGTTTATTTTGAACATGCATGCATACAACATGATACATCACAAATTCCAGTTTCTCTTTTCAAGATGTTCGGAAAGGAATCAGAAGAAGTACAGCCTATTTAATCATAGCCCTTTTCCTTTACCTAGCAGTTGCCACTAATTTTGTTCACTTCCTGTTCTCAATTTATTCACAATATACTCAGCAAGTTGTATTTCATATGGTGAGATAAATAAGATTATCAATAAATTCAGAATGTTTATCATGGTTCTTCTTCTTTGTACTTTGCCAACACTTTACGTTTGAAGAGTTTCTTTAATTGGATCATATTAGTACATTGTTTGATTTAATTAGTACATTGTTTGATTTATTTGCTTAATTCATTCCATAATTAAATTTCACATACTGATATACTAAAGTTCTTAAATGTTGTACGTGCATACAAATGTTTTAAATTACATTTTTCTCTAAGGTTATATTTCTTCTCTTTAGTTGAGAAGAATTGTTGTACATTCTTGGGTAGCAGGTTATAGTTTGCTTTGTGCATAATTGTATCTGTTTGCAAATTCACTATGTTGTAGAATCTCAGTATTTTTGATTCAATAAATAAGGGGTTTGAATGTTCTCTATATCCAGCATTATGTATTATTCTAACTCTTTTTTTTTGTAAGACAGTTAATCAATGAAGTGTACTTTTGTAGTAATGTACCCATGTTTCTGCACAATAACTTAGATATGGTAACACTAGCGAGCAGTAGATAATATGGAGTGATTTTTGGTCCAATGCACATTTAGCTTTATTTATTATTGACGTGTTTCTTGCTAGTTTATGTTATATTTTTATATGAGATTTCCATATCATCAATCATTATATCTAGAAATTTGGATTCATTTACTCTTTCAATTTCTATTCTGTCTATTTGTATTTGTGTTTGACTTTCCCTTCTAATGTTAATGAATAGCATTTTTTTAGTTTTACTGAGGTTTAAAGGCCTACTGAAACCCACTACTACCGACCATGCAGTTTGATTGTTTATATATCAATGATGAAATCTTAACATTGCAACGCATGCCAATATGGCCGGATTAACTTATAAAGTGCAATTTTAAATTTCCTGCGAAACTTCCGGTTGAAAACGTCTCGGTATGATGACGTTTGCGCGTGACGTCACGGATCCAACACAAAAAGCTCTGTTTTCACCACATAATTCCACAGTATTCTGGACATCTGTGTTGGTGAATATTTTGCAATTTGTTTAATGAACAATGAAGACTGCAAAGAAGAAAGCTGTAGGTGAGATCGGTGTATTAGCGACGAACAACAGCAACACAACCAGGAGGACTTTGAGATGGATAGCAGACGTGCTAGCCTTTGACCTCACCTTGACTTCCTCCATCTCCGGCCGCCGACCGCATCTATGATCGGGTGAAGTCCTTCGTCGCTCCATCAATCGCTGGAACGAAGGTGAGCACAGGTGTTGATGAGCAGATGAGGGCTGGCTGGCGTAGGTGGATAGCTAATGTGTTTAGCATAGCTCTGTCGAGGTCCCGTAGCTAAGTTAGCTTCAATGGCGTCGTTAGCAACAGCATTGTTAAAATTCAACAAGCTGGAAAGCATTAACCGTGTAGTTACATGTCCATGGTTTAATAGTATTGTTGATTTTCTGTCTATCCTTCCAGTCAGGGGTTTATTTATTTTGTTTCTATCTGCATTTAAGCACGATGCTATCACGTTAGCTCCGTAGCTAAAGAGGTTCGCCGATGTATTGTCGTGGAGATAAAAGTCACTGTGAATGTCCATTTGCGTTCTCGACTTTCATTTTCAAGAGTATATATAATCCGAGGTGGTTTAAAATACAAATCCGTGATCCACAATAGAAAAAGGAGAAAGTGTGGAATCCAATGAACCCTTGTACCTAAGTTACGATCAGAGCGAAAAAATATACGTCCTGCACTGCACTCTAGTCCTTCACTCTCACGTTCTTCATCCACAAATCTTTCATCCTCGCTCAAATTAATGGGGTAATCGTCACTTTCTCGGTCCGAATCGCTCTCGCTGCATTGTAAACAATGGGGAAATGTGAGGAGCCCTTCAGCCTGTGACGTCACGCTACTTCCGGTACAGGCAATGCTTTTTTTTATCAGCGATCAAAAGTTGCAAACTTTATCGTCGATGTTCTCTACTAAATCCTTTCAGAAAAAATATGGCAATATCGCAAAATGATCAAGTATGACACATAGAATGGATCTGCTATCCCCGTTTAAGTAAAAAAAATTCATTTCAGTAGGCCTTTAAGGATAGTCAGTTTTTGTTAAACCATGTTTTTAATTCGTTCATTTCTTGTGTGATTATTTGTATTAGCTTCTGTATGTTCTCTTCTGAACAAAACACTGTTGTATTGTCTGCGAACAATACTAACTTTAAGTCTTTTGTAACTTTACAAATGTCATTTATGTAAACATTGAACAATTTTGGTCCCAGTGTTGATCCCTGTGTTACGCTAAAGGATATATTTAGTGTTGTAGACGTTTGTTCGCCTAGCTTCACATATTGTTTCCTGTTGGTTAGGTAACTTCTAATCCAGTTTAAGGACAACCCTCTGATGCCATACCGTTCTATTTTTTTAAATGAAAATGTTGTAATTACTTGTGTCAAATGCTTTAGTTAAATCCATAAACACTGCACCTGTACACTGTTTACCATCTATTGCATTGGTAATTTCTTCTGTTATTTCGATTAAAGCCTGCTCTCAGATGGGGTGTGAGGTCAGTATCGGAGCTGAGGAGGGAGCTAAGGGGAGAGAGTTCATCTTCCTGACAGCTAAGCGGATAAAAAGGTTTTTTAATCTGGTAGAGCTAGTTTGGAGGCTACCGTATCGTCTCCCTGGTGGCAGGAGGCTGCAGAGTTTGTGTTTTGGATGGTTGGGGTCACTCACAATGCTGGATGCTTTGCGGTTGATGCGGGTGTTGTAGATGTCCAGGAGGGAGGAGAGTGGGATGGCATTGATCATTCCTTCTGTGTTCACTAGGCGTTGCAGGGTCTTGCGGTTGTGGGCGGTGCAGTTGCCATTCCACATAGTGATGCAGCTGGTCAGAATGCTCTCGATGGTGCCCATGTACAAGGAGTACATGATGGGTGGTGGAGCTTGTGCCTTCTTCAGCTTGCGGAGGAAGTAGAGTCGCTTCTGTCTTTCCTTGGCCAGTGATGCTGTTTTTTTTTTGGACCAGGAGAGGTCCTCACTGATGTGCACACAAAGAAATTTGGTGTTACTCACTCTTCCTCAGCAGAGCCGTGGATAATGAGCAGTGGGTGTTGCATGTTGCCTTTTTGAAAGCTTTGACTCTCCTTGGTCTTGCCCACGTTTATTAGGAGAATGTTCTCTCTGTCTGTCTGTTTAGCATCTTCCATATTGATTGTTTTGCGTCTGCATCTAACTGCCGTTTGTGAGTGTGTGACACGAGCACTACTTGGAAAAACGTTGCATTGCCAGAGACATTTAAGGGCTTTTCTGTGCTGCAGATGGGTTCATTTTAATTATTGTTTTGAATGAGATCAGTAGTAATGATGGATTCATTTACAGTACATTGACAGCCCTCAAATGGTTATGGTGTTAGTTTATTTTTATATATTTTTTATTTAGTATATTATTATAATTGTTATTCATGTATTTATTTATTATTTCAAACATTCATACATTTACAATATGATACATCAAATACTTACAGTTTCTCATTACAGTAGGTAAGTGCTTGCCCACTTTGACTTACAAGGCCCCATGTTTGTGAACTGTGACGCCTCCAACACTGCAGTCTGTGCTGTCCTGTCTCAACTGCAGCAGGGGACTGAGCGCCCAGTGGCGTTTGCGTCAAGGGCATTCACTACAACAGAACAAAAGTATTCTGTGGGGATGTGTCTGGGCAATTTGAGAGGTGGAACATGTACCTTTACGGGCGACACTTCACGCTTCGACGACCGGCTCAAGTCACAAGCCGCTGCGCCTCTACAGGTTGTCCGAGATAATG
This sequence comes from Entelurus aequoreus, assembly GCF_033978785.1. NCBI lineage: Eukaryota > Metazoa > Chordata > Actinopteri > Syngnathiformes > Syngnathidae > Entelurus > Entelurus aequoreus. Next base: position 39,495,330 of record NC_084735.1, read on the forward strand.
CTGGCATATAACTTTACCATGCAGGTAACACCAGGCAGAAACAATGTCTTGGAAGACTTGCTCTCCAGAGCCACACCCAGCACCGTGCCAAATGCCACTCAGGACCCTTTGGAGCTGAAGCTGGTTTTATAAATAAAGTTTGATTTGATTATGCTGCATGGACCCCTTCAAGCAGCTTTGTCACGTCAGAAGCTCCAAGCAACGTAAGCACAGGACTCTGTGTTCACACAGCTACCTTTGTTCATCTGAAAGGGCTGTCCAGCAAAAGTGCCAAAGGACCTAGCACTTTTCCATTGCGTCAAAGGCGACCTCTCTTGTTGGAACAATGTCTGTGTGGCACGGGGGATCTTTAGGAATCTTCAGGGTCAAGCAATGCTGTAGGTGGCCAGGCATCGACAGAGACCTGGAGGTTATCGTAAAGAACTGTCAGCATGCCTCACCAGTGGCAAGACTGGCTCAACAACCTCTGCAGCCTCTACCCTGGCCGTCAGCACCGTGGTCCCACATCCAACTTGACATCTGCGGGCAGCCCCACGGCCTTCATCAGCACCAACGCTTCCTCCATGTTGTCTATGACCTCCATTCTAAGTGGCCTGATTTGTGGTCACAGACTTCTATTCGTCTTCGTTTTCCTGTTGGGGCCTGCCTGGTGTCATCACCACTGACAATGGGCCTCAATTCATCTCGACCAGTTTTGCTACCTGGGTCCCGAACCGTCGGCCCAATCACAAGCTGCTTTCATTTAGGTCCACGCCACGCCAGATCGCCAAACAACTGGGACCAGCCACCTTTCGCCTTGCTGACAGCTCACGTTGGCACACGAGTCGCTTGAGACGAGTGTTGCTGCCATTCCCTTCAGATCAGGTAGTGGATCCGCACCCCTCTGATGGTGATTGGGTTTGCCCTGATGCACAGTCGCCTGAGCCACCTGGCCCACCTGACCCAGGTATGCAGGATGACCCTGTGCAGCCTGGGCACCGGCTGGAGGACTGTTACAGATTTTTAAAAAAAAGGTTTAATTGAGCAATTGGCTAGCCTGTCGTGTGGCATAATAATCCACAATGCTAGGCGGGTGGCCCAGGAGTCTGCTCGGCTACCCAGTTAGGTTAGCTATGTGTTTTATTTGCTGTTTTCATGTAAATCTTTGCAATTATTGTTGTTGTTGACATCCTTTAAAGGGGGGAGTGACTGAAGCAAAAACCCAAGCTAGGTGCTGATGTTAGTGTGTTACAACAGTGAAGCGTGGTGCCGTAAAGTAGTTTGACCAGCGCCTGTTGGAAGTGTCGTAAATGAAAATAAACAGCCGTGTGAGCAGACAGTCAAGTCTGTGTATCTTTGGATATAATAACTTCCAGGTGGTAATAATTGCTTTGGCAGAGGTAACAATTGGCAACATGCAATTGTCTAATTCTTTCATTATTACTTGTTGTTAAATTCAAAATGTAATTAACAGTGTAATCTTATCTTATCGTGTGTGTTCTCTGCCTACATCCTGCATGAGACTCCAGCAATGTATTTGTTGTTTTGATGTACCATTGCCTATAAATGTTCCCACATAATGCTGGCGATGATACAAGTTTGCCGTATATAAATTAACAATGCTGTTCCTTCCTCTCCGTGCTTGTCAGCTTGCGTGCCTCTCCCTTTGATGTTTGCACTGAAGAAGAAGAACAACACTGAGACATACACTTGTTCTGTTTTTGTTTTTGAGAGAATTTAGTTTTTTGTAGTTTTCTTTTTCAGAGTGCACTTTCCCCTCTGTGTAAAACACAACAACAGTTGCTTTGTGTCAAACAGATGGTAATAAATCATAAATAATATTTGTGGATATTGTGAAAAGGTGAAACCCATTTAGTTTTTTCACTTTGCCCTATGTTTCTTCTGCAATACCAATGCTTACAAAGTGTTTTTATCAGATGACATTTTGTCTTAAAATGTGTGGGAAAATGTTTGTATTTTGAAACTCTAGGTGAAATACAAATTACATATTTGAATACATAATGGTAGGTGTTCATGTTAGGAATTGGACTATGAAGCTGTCCAATTATGTTTGCACAAAATTATTTTAAGTTAAGGGTAATAGAGAAAAGAGAAAGAGCTGTATATGTAGATTCAGTCAATGGTAGAAAATACCTTCACATTTGAAAGGTACTTTACCTGAGAACCGGTCTTAGTACTCAGGGGTATAAATTGTTGATACTTCTATCCATCTGTTTTTACTATTTATTCATTTACAAACGTAATATGTTTTTTCCTTTTTTTTTTTAATTGAATGCAGTAAATAGTTGCATGTGTGCAATGAAAAAGGAGCTGCTCTAATCTCATTGTCATGTGTATAGTGACGGATATTTAAAATGCAACACTGAGCTGATACTGATAACTGTGTTGTCGAGTTCTAAAATATTTGTTTTCTTACACTTCTGAGTAACGTTTGCAAGCATGCATTCATTTCAGTTCTTCCAAGGTAAGTTTCCGTAGCCATTAAGTTGACTGTACCTGTCCTGTCTTTTGTTGAGCACCACAAAGTGGTTAAACTATAAGTAGGGATGTAACGATAAACTGTATTAATGATAACCGCGGTAAAACTCCCAATAGTTAGTATATTGTTTTAAATAAAAATATGCAAAAAAACGTGATCGATAAATTCACTGACTGACTGCCGCTTGCTCAAACGCTAAAATAGGTCAAGGGACAAAAGTGACCCATCGCCCTGCTGCTCAGAACTTTGTCATAGACTTGGGGGGTCGGCATGAGTGGGTTACTGGCGATTGGATAAAGCCTGCCCATCAGGACCCAGATGACGTGACGCTACCTGCACTCCCACCTCGTCGGGGCCGGCCGCCTGCATCTGTTCTGGACCCTGTTACCTCTTTTGACAGACGGTCTGGTCTGTGTAGCGGGGCACTAATTGTTCTGATCACCAGATTGGGGATTGGTGTATAGGTCAAGCGTGACCAGTTATAAGGGGACACAATTCCGGGGGAAAAGGGTTGTTGTTGTTGTGGAAAGAAGTCCGAAAATAAACTCTCTGGCTCAGAACTACTGCTCTCTTGCCTCATTATCTCGACTCACACAGCACTATGTTTTGCGTTCATTTAAATGCATAGTTTAATGTCATTGAGACAGCTATCAATATCAAAGAGCTTCGAGGCTAGCCGCACTTCTGACAAAGTTTATTTCCATATTTCAGGTCAGGGCTGTGTCAGCCATCCTTAGAGATCACTTTGTGTGACACTTTGAATGCGTTCAAACCATCACCGTCTTGCTGTACAGCAGCTGGACAATCACTGAGCTGGCTTTTTACCTACGTAGTTAGCCTCCTGCTTGCAGCACCTTCATTTTAAGGATTTTATCAGAAAAAGGGGGTTTTGTTCCGCAGCAAGTCTTTAATTGTGATGAGACCAAAAAAATGCCACAGTGGATCTTTGTTAAGGAGAAGGCACTACCTGGACACAAGCTGATGAAGGATCGCCTCCCACTGCTAGTTTGTGCTAACGCTAGTGGCAACTACGTAAAGCCACTGCTCGTTTATCACTCCGAAACTCCCAGAGTGTTCAACAATGCCACAAATATTCCCAGACACAAGGTAAAATGACTTAGCTTTTTTGGGTTTTGGAGCACACCAACAAGACTTGTGTGTGTGTGTGTGTGTGTGTGTGTGTGTGTGTGTGTGTGTGTGTGTGTGTGTGTGTGTGTGTGTGTGTGTGTGTGTGTGTGTGTGTGCGCTTGTTAAGTCCATTCATCCATCAATTTTCTACCGCTTGTCCTCTCAGGGTCGCGGGGGTGGCTGGAGCTTATTCCAGCTGCATTCAGACGGAAGACGGGGTACACCCTGGACAAGTTGTCACCTCATCATTGAAGCTTGCTGTAATGTTGTGTTATTTGAAAAAAAAAAAAAACATTGTTGAGCTATTACCCCCTTGTTATGTTGACATATACATGCAATGTCAATATATACATTATAGTGTCTTCAAAGTGTGCAGTTTTTTACTAAACTATGGACTTTTGTTAAGGCTAGAACCAATTATTAATTTTTATATTGATTCTTATGGGAACTTTGTTTCACTGTACAAACTTTTTTGGTTGGCAAACCATGTTGAAAAACCAATTAAGTACGTATATCGAGGTCCCACTGTATTTAGTTTATTGTACAAAAATATTGAAAATGTGAAACTAACTCTTGCATTGTTCACTCTATTACGTTCTTTCCACACTGTGAGCACAATACACACAAGAACCTTCTTGTACTCAATTATAAACATCGTCTACAGGAATTACACGAGGCATGAAGTGCACAACCTGTCGAATGAAAATAATTGCGCTCTTCAATGTCTTTATTTCCCTCATGTATTGCGACTGTATAAGTGATGAATTGACTGTGAAGCACAAACAAGCCCTTCCTCCTCAAAGGAGCTTCAAAGAAAAGACAAGTTGTTTTTTATGATCGAGAGAAAATATATATTGGATTATCCTGTGATGGCACTGTTGTTTTTTCTTATAATATTACTGGGAATTCATGGCTGCAGCTGTATATGAGGGCGCATCTTACCACTCTCATTATGCTTATTAAAAGTGGGGATATTATTCTTTTCAGCAGGAAATACATGACAACCCCAGGAAACATTTATGGTCTCAGAATAATGAGAAAACTAAGTGAGTCATATTGGTTGTTATGGTTTATTTCTGCAATGTCATCCTGTGAATGCATCACAACTATTTCATTCCTGGAATCCAGAGTTGTCATACTTCAAAGTGAGATCATGACAATGGAATCTGCAATTAGAGTTTCGACCATTTGATGGAAATGTGATTGTAGATGATGACCCTGTCTTTGCTTCAAGCACAAACAGCCATTGTATCAATCATGACGCATGCCGGTCTTTCACTGTATTTGTTGTGAACTCAATGTATGCAATGCAAATTGTTTTAGCAAGTGTTAATAAGTAAATGGACACTAACCAAATCAATTGCAAAAATGTTCAAATACATCAGTTTGATTGCAGTTGCATCGCCCTCATAATAATAATAATCATAATTTAATGTGAACTGTGTGAGGGGGTTTGCATGCAACACATTGTTGTGTTGTATTAAAATTAAGGTTGCAACTATCAATTGATCAAATCGATTAGAGCAAAGCTTTGATTTAGATTTTGTTGATTCAATTAATCATTTGAGTGTAACTAAGTATAATTGATTAAACCTGGACCGAAACTTTAAATATGCGGACATAGAGTAGTTTCGCTTCAATAGAGCACACTGAGAGCACTGCTGTGTGGTTGCTGCAATCTATGTGGTGGCGAACAGTGGAGAGGTTTTACTTTTTTCATTATGCACACATGTTAAAAGTGTAATTTGAATGTTGGTTAAGTGAACTTTTGGTAAAAAAGAATGAATGTTATGGCGAGGGATGGTTACCAAATCCGGTACTGTTTTTTGGCACTGACTGAATCCGGTTCATGTAAAATCCAACGATGCCATGTTATGGTACCTGGGTTGCGTGTGACGTCACACCCGTTTACCGACTCAGCCAGCTCTTCGCACTTTGGCACTTAGTGATCACTCCAGCAGCACTGAGAGAAGACTCAGCCAAACTACCTTTAGGTAATGTTGCAATTTCCAATGCCAACAAAGAAATTGACTCAACATCCAACATAAGTTAAGTAAGGCACAACAAAAATGTGCTATCTGGATGCTAATACACATTGGCTTTGCTGTAGATGTGCTACTGATAAGCATTAGCAATTTTACATGGCATTTTCATCAAATATGTTAATACAAATTACAACTAAGATGCACGCTACAATCAAACAGCTGCTGTGTAATAAGTAGAATACTTACAATATTAACACGTTTTAGGGCGTAACAAAAGTTTATACGGCAATGACTGAACTCGAATACCAAAATAATCGATAGCTGCAGCCATATTTAAAATTATTGCAAAGAACATCCTTCTAATTTGATTTGTGTTTTAAAGCCAATCTTGGAATACTTCCAGTGTGATTTTGCAAATATCGGTTATCATGACAATTTGGGTGAATGTAATGGTGATTGTGACATTTTAAATGTAATATCTAAATGTCCTCCAAAAGGCTCTGTTGACTTCATATTCTCTATAGGCAACTAAATAAGTTGGCCACTTATTTTATTTGAACTCACTCAAGGAAAGGCAAAACAAATTAAATATTTGCCCTTTTTTCCAAAAGATTCAAATTTGGTTTTCCAGCAAGATAAATATTTCAAGCAGAAAATCTTTGATCGAGTGCATTTGAGAGTAGGTGCATGCTCCATCGCGGTACGATGCTCATGTTGGGCTTCATGCTTGGAGGACTTTGGAAGCAGAGCGGCAAAAAGCCTGCGAATGGCTTCCGTCCAGCTGAGATAATGGAATTGGTGTGTTCTGGCTGGAGTTAATTCCTTTAATAGTAGCGACTTCAGTATTCAAACCTATTCTTAGTAGAGTTATCACACAGCACAAAGGATGGCTTTTGTAAGGTGGGTGATGGGTATTTAATGGATTGTGACGCACACAGCTTATAACCGTTCTTGATCCTGCTAATGTGTAATTATAAAAGACATACCTTTTCAAATTTAATTCATGCAAGGCCTGACAGCACACCAACGGTGACAAGTTTTATTGCACATATTTATAGAAACATACTTTTAGATAAAGGCCATTTAGCCTTAGCCATTTGATGGGCCACACAATTGTTTTGATATTAGTCTGAATTAAATACTCAATTTAATCAAGCAGTTACGCAATACAGCAGGGCTATTCAACTACATAATGAAGAGGGTCAGCAGTTTCAAGAGCCAAACGGCTCAAGGGCAAAACATATTGTTGCATTCCCAGTCACAAGAACAAATGTTTTATATTCTCATATGATTTCTATTTCATTCACTGACATAAATCTTTAATTGTTTTTACTATTTCAATTATGTTTAAAGGAGCCATATGTAGTATTGAGGCCAGAAATGGTACTGCAATCAAATCAAAATTCTGTAGTCCCCTCCCACTCTCCATGACTGAGGTTGCCAGAAAAGCAGCCGAATCCGAATCCTATTCCAAGACACTTCAAATGGCAATCGACGAGTCGTATGCTGTAGGTTTCTCTTGTTTCTGCTTCTTGCAAAATGGTTTACTAAGTAATTATGCCACATTTTACTGATGTCGACTAGCCAAATGTATTTGTAAAGTTACACAGCAATATTTTCGTCAGGGGTTGGGACAGATTGTTGGCGTTACCCTGCTAAAATGTCTAGTTTGACCGCACGTACCACCATCAAAATAATGATATATAATCATATATAATATGATTATATATCGCATAAGCCTACTTTGATGGCAAGCCAAGGCCAACAGTAAAATTACCGCCACATTTTGTTCAGCATAACTCCATATTGCATCCAACCTGACGCACTGTATTCTCTTCCATGTACGCACATCACCATCTTTCAGTGCAGAGTGCAATTCTATGAGCCAACCCACGTTACGCAAAAACCACGTCACGCATAAATCATATAGCCTACTACCATGTCAATACACAAAGTAGACAATCATTACATGTTATGCATTATATTGTGCCAAGCAAATACCACCCTATATGTGCCTGATGCATACAGTAACAGAAACTGCAATTAGCCGTGCTAATGTTGGAACACATTTCCTCAGTGTATCAGCATATTGAGATTGAAATAGGCACTGACACTACCCATATCCACATAGGTTTTATTTGTCGAAAATATATGTTGCCCTGTCAGTTGGATGACACATCGACATACAGGCTAACGGGCATATATTTCTGCCGTTAGCCTGTATGTCAATGTGTCTTTGACTGGGCTAGCATGCTAAGTAAGCATTACACTCCTAAGCATTCGTTGCACGAACATACTAGCTTTGTTAGACAAGATCATAGACTGTATTGGACAATATAATTTTAATACAAAATGTCCATTTCCATTTATAACAAGTAATAAGAAAACGTAAATGTCTGACTTACCTATCAAGAAGGAAATTAGCAAGTTTGGCGTCAGATGAAAAAATCTTCTCCGCCTTCAATTGTCTCCATCTTTCAAAGGCCTCCCCGATACAAATCCTCGTTTTGTTCCTGGCTTTGTCATGAATAAATTGAGAATCGTAACGGCGCCTTTTAGATTTACTAAGGTCTGACATGTTTAGTAACTTTACCAGAGGCAGTAGCTTGACAAAGAGGGTGGTGCGTAACTGGCAACCTGGATGTGACACACTCATGGACTTTCTAATTTGTCAAACGGTGGAGGGCGGGGCATCAAAATTAAAGCAATAACAATATTCCGGGGCTGTAAATCTAATTTTGAAATAAGCATAACCCGGCTGAACTACCGTTATCAGTTATAAAGGTATTCAAAAAGAACCTGATTTATTAATGCCTTTTGACATATCAGGGCCATTTAATGATGACTTGACATGAAATTATTACATATGGCACCTTTAAAATTGTTGTGTCATCTGTTCCTTCAAATTAATAGAAAACAGAATATATTGAAACATTAATTTTCTATACCATTTGTCCTTATTAGCCTATCCAGTCTAGTGGACCTTGGATGCAATCACAGTGTGCATAAACAAAAACAACCATTCATACTCACAATTTAGAGTCTATCTTAAAATAGTCTAGAAACTAACACAGTGTTACCAACTTGTAAGTATGGAAAGTAGCAATTGGCTGCCCTAAAAGTCACAAGAATCATTGCCTTCATTGTTTGTTTGCAATGGACGCTGTGAGAGACAGGAGTTAAGTCAGAGAAGGATAAAGTGAATAAAAAAAAAAAAAGATTAGAATTGCAAATTAACTTCTGTTATTTTTTTGTTAGTTTGTTTTCTTTGAATTTAAATCAATTTTGTTCTGCATTGTGCAAAATTTTATTAAAAAACTAGAAGATTGTGTCAATCACAAATGAACTGGATCTCTTGGCTGGCTCATTAACATGAATGATAGGATTGGGACTGAGTCGCAGTTGTGAGCTCTTTTTTTCTTTTAATTCAATTTTTTTTTACTGTGTGTTTCACACGGATGCAAACGCAATCCCCTGCTTTGTTACTCCACTGAGTGAGATTGAAAACAGGCACAACGGGGGGAGCGTGGCAGAGTACACATGCAGTTCTTTACAGTATATGATGCACAAATATTGCATGTAATTTTTTATTGCGTGTTTGTACGTTTTTTAGGTATTGTAAGAATAACACAAGTCAAAGTAGCTTCATGCAAACTCACATTTTATTTGCAGTATGGATGCAAAGGTGTGTGGTTCTCCTCTCTACTCTGACTGAAGCTAGGACTGCTGCGTGAGGCTACGATGAACCTGACCGCCTGTGAGTGCTTTTGTTGGCGCAGGGGCTCACAGCAGCACCCGCTGCTTGTTGAGGACATTAACTGCAGAGTGGTATGTGCTTTCATCTCTCAAACATCCGAAAAGGTCGCTAGATTTGTCGCTTGGCCCTTTTTAAGAAAAAAAAAGTTGGCAACACTGACCGCAAATCATAACACAGCTTATAAAACCTTTACACAAGTTCTTGTGTTCTTTTTTTGTCCATGTTACAGCAGAACACATCAAACATAATTGCAGTATGCATTTGTAGGTCTACTTTGAAATATATTACTGCTTAAAAGAAATTGTGGAGAGGCGGGGCTGGCAGTCCGACAGCGAGGTAGGGCACACCGGAGCCCGCTCCAAGATGGCGGCGAGGAGGCGTGGACGGCGAGCAAGCAGCGAGGCGGGACGCGCCGGAATCGACCCCGCAAATATTATCAGGTGCGTGGGTCGCCCAGCTGGGCATAATTAAATAATCCCCTCTCAGTGTGTAAAAGGACAGCAGCCGAGAACGACGGGGCAGAAGTAGGTGGAGGGCAAGCAGCAACCTATGCAGCGCGGAAGAGCGAGAGAGCGAGAGGATTATTTAATTGTGCCCAGTTTGGCGACCCACGCACCTGATAATATTTGCGGGGTCGATTTTGGCGCGTCCCGCCTCGCTGCTTGCTCGCCGTCCACACCTCCTCGCCGTGTGGTGAGCCCTGCCTCGCTGTCGGACTGCCGGCCCCGCCTCTCCACAGAAATGTTCTGCTAATTTTTCAACACATATCAAGCACACATGTAAGCGTTGAATTAATCAAAATTGTCCTCTGAGATATTTATTTTTCCAGTTAAGCTTACTGCAGTAGACCATACTTGCCAACCCTCCCGGATTTTCCGGGAGACTCCCGAAAACCTCCCGGGACAAATTTTCTCCCGAAAATCTCCCGAAATTCAGCTGGAGCTGGAGGGGGTGTGGCCTCCAGCTCCGGCTGAATTTCCATGCGTACCTGAGTAAGGACAGCCTGTATTCACGTCCGCTTTCCCACAATATAAACAGCGTGCCTGCCCAATGACGTTATAACTGTAGAATGATCGAGGGCGAGTTCTTGGTTTCTTATGTGGGTTTATTGTTAGGCAGTTTCATTAACGTCCTCCCAGCGCGGTAACAACACACAACAACAGCAGTCACGTTTTCGTCTACCGTAAAGAAGTTCGTCTGCCGTAAACAGCAATGTTGTGACACTCTTAAACAGGGCAATACTGCCATCTAGTGTACATGCATATGTGACAATAACATCTACGGCTTTTAGAGAGTGCAGTGCACAACTGCGCACACAACAAGGAGACGAAGCAGAAGAACGAGGAAGATACAGCCGTGGCGACGCCGACGACGAGTAAGATGAAGAAATACGCTTGTAAGTTCCAAGCCGCACAGCAATGCATCATCAGAGAGGGTGTTCAACATGGTTAGAAAGATAGTGACAGAGAATAGAACAAGGATGGACAATTCAACCCTTAACTCAACAATGAGTAGATGAGTGTTATGTGTGTGTATATGTGTAAATAAATGAACACTGAAATTCAAGTATTTCTTTTATTTATATATACATATAATAAAATAAATATAGAATTTACTGGAAGTCAAGTATTTCTTTTATATATATATATATATATATATATATATATATATATATATATATATATATATATATATATATATATATATATATATATATATATATATATGAAATACTTGACTTGGTGAATTCTAGCTGTAAATATACTCCTCCCCTCTTAACCACGCCCCCCCCCCCCCGACCACCCCCCCCCCCCCCCCCCCACCTCCCGAAATCGGAGGTCTCAAGGTTGGCAAGTATGCAGTAGTCGCACATGCACTCAAGAAGCCGACGTCTCTCTCACTGCACACCAGGGACAAAAAAGGATTATGAAAATCATATGATAATTATTATTTTTGTCCATTAAACTGTTATGCATGTATTTTTTGTATGATTACAATCGTTCCTGATCCCATACTTGATATGAGGCTGCCTAGTCTGTTGCAACAAGGCGTTCCTACCTGCTTAGCTGAGTCTAAGGGCATGGCATACTGGCTTATTCGGTATGTGAACATGTTGCCAAAAAAATCATACTGAGAGTCGCTGTAGTACACTGACTTACCAAGATGTGAGATGAAGTGGGGGCAAACGTGAGCTAGCAGTTGCTATTGTCTCTTTTCAGAGCAGAAGCCAGAATAGTTTTTCTTATCAACAAGTCAGAGTCAAGAACACATTTTAATGCTCTGCTAAATAAATGAATACATTTGGCTGCCAATATGGAGCATTAAATATACAAGCTCAAACACAGGACTTTCAGACTTAAAGGGGAACTACACTTTTTTGGGATCATTTACAATCATTATGAAAGACAAGAACGCACAGGTTTTTAAATTGTATTTTAGGATTGTAACGATTTACAAAACGCTTGCAATTTGCAGCTAAAGAGAGTCCCTTATGTTGTCTTCAAAGCCCTCTAAAACATCTTCAAAACCCTTGATGAACGTTGTATATATATATATATATATATATATATATATATATATATATATATATATATATATATATATATATATATATATATATATATATATATATATATATACATATATGTACAGTATATATAATATATATATATATTAAAGATGCACGGATAGGCAATTAGTTCATCCGCAACCGCATCACAAAAGTTGTCATCCACCCGCCATCCACCCGAACCAACATTTTATCAAAACCACACCCACCCGCCACCGGCCCGTTGTTATATATCTAATATAGACGATGCAAGGCATTAGTAAGGTTAGGAAGCTTTTGCCTGTTAAAGACAGGAGACTGATCCAATGCAGCAGAGACATTCAATGCGTGCCACGCATAAATATCTCTTGGCCACGCATTAGAGGCTAAGAGATATTAATGCGTGATAATATTATTTATCATTATTATAATATTACCCATAGCAAAGCAAAATTGAAGATGAGATCTCATGTATGTCTTATATACATTTCCTAGACATAAAAGAGCACTAATCGAGACCAAAGTAGTTTTCTCATTCTTCTCAGATGTATCTCCTGAGAAATAAGGCTCACAGTGAGCACTGTGAGAGATCTCAAAGTTGTCTCACAGTTATCTCTTTTCCCGATTTCAACTAAGACCAAAATGAGAGATGAATGAGCTGGTCTCCAATATGTCTCAATTATGTCTCAGTGAGAGATATACATGGTTTTGTTTCTCACTACTCACTGTTTGAGTTCTCAGATGTCTCTTTTCTATTTCGGCAAAAAGAAAATTGATGAGTATTGGTTTCAATATGTCTCAATGATGTCTCAGTGAGAGATACACTTGGTTTTGTCTCTCACTGCTCACCATTTGAGTTGTCAGATATGCCTCTTTTCTATCTTAGGAAAAATAAATTTAAAATAAATTTTAATTTGCACAATTTAATTATACCTCAATCATACTCCAGTTTATCTCATGCCAACATTTGAAGAAAATAATTAATTCAGGCAATATGGATATATGGTTTGTAATATGGTTTATTTACATAATGTTCTACTTAATTTGTTGATTTCTTATACACACGCCATGTACAGTAACTCAGTGACTACAATTGTGAGATTTAAAACTGAACCCAAACAATACTGATATGATCACAAGACACTTTTTAAGACCTTTTAATATTTGTGAACTTTCTAGAGCAATGGTTCTCAAACTCTTTTCACAAAGTACCACTTCAGAAAACATTTGGCTCTCCAACCACCATGATAAGGACTAATATTAAAATACAGTAGTGTAGTAGGCTTAAATATTCATAAAAAAAGATAGTGTTTTTAAAAAAAAAGTACATTTAATATGACCATCGGACCCTCCATGCGTGGCGCTCCAGACTATAATTGATAGCTGTGGTCTTACACAAATAATAAATGAACCCACGCATCGCAACGGTAATACGATAGATCTAGTGCTTGTCAGGGGTGTCACCACCTCTAAAGTTACGATACTCCCGTACACTAAAGTAATGTCCGATCATTACCTTATAAAATTCGAAGTTCTGACTCATTGTCAACAAACTAATAATAATAATAATAACTACTATAGCAGTCGCAACATTAATACTGCCACAACGACGACTCTTACTGACCTACTGCCTTCAGTAATGGCACCATTCCCAAATTATGTGGGCTCTATTGATAACCTCACTAACAGCTTTAACGACGCCCTGCGCGACACCATTGATATTGTAGCACCGCTAAAGCTAAAAAGGGCCCCTAAAAGGCGTACCCCATGGTTTACAGAAGAAACTAAAGCCCAGAAATTATCATGTAGAAAGCTGGAACGCAAATGGCGTGCGACTAAACTTGAGGTTTTCCATCAAGCATGGAGTGATAGTTTAATAACTTATAAACGCATGCTTACCTCAGCTAAAGCTAAATATTACTCAAATCTCATCCACCTCAACAAAAATGATCCTAAATTTTTGTTTAGTACAGTAGCATCGCTAACCCAACAAGGGACTCCTCCCAGTAGCTCCACCCACTCAGCAGATGACTTTATGAATTTCTTTAATAAGAAAATTGAAGTCATTAGAAAAGAGATTAAAGACAATGCATCTCAGCTACAACTGGGTTCTATTAACACAAATATGACGGTATATACGACGGACATTGCCCTCCAAAATAGTTTCTCTCTCTTTGATGAAATAACATTGGAGGAATTGTTAAAATGTGTAAATGGGACAAAACAAACAACATGTTTACTTGACCCAATTCCTGGGAAACTTATCAAGGAGCTTTTTGTTTTATTAGGTCCATCAGTGTTAAATATTATAAACCTATCACTTTCCTCTGGTACTGTTCCTCTAGCATTCAAAAAAGCGGTTATTCATCCTCTACTCAAAAGACCTAACCTCGATCCTGACCTCATGGTGAACTACCGGCCGGTGTCCCACCTACCGTTTATCTCGAAAATTCTCGAAAAAATTGTCGCACAGCAGCTAAATGAACACTTAGTGACTAACAATCTCTGTGAACCTTTTCAATCCGGTTTCAGGGCAAATCACTCTACGGAGACAGCCCTCGCAAAAATGACTAATGCTCTATTGCTAACCATGGATTCTGATGCGTCATCTATGTTGCTGCTTCTTGATCTTAGCGCCGCTTTCGATACTGTTGATCATAATATTTTATTAGAGCGTATCAAAACGCGTATTGGGATGTCAGACTTAGCCTTGTCTTGGTTTAACTCTTATCTTACTGACAGGATGCAGTGTGTCTCCCATAACAATGTGACCTCGGACTATGTTAAGGTAACGTGCGGAGTTCCCCAGGGTTCAGTTCTTGGCCCTGCACTCTTTAGTATTTACATGCTGCCGCTAGGTGACATCATACGCAAATACGGTGTTAGCTTTCACTGTTATGCTGATGACACTCAACTCTACATGCCCCTAAAGCTGACCAACACGCCGGATTGTAGTCAGCTGGAGGCGTGTCTTAATGAAATTAAACAATGGATGTCCGCTAACTTTTTGCAACTCAACGCTAAGAAAACGGAAATGCTGATTATCGGTCCTGCTCAACACCAACATCTATTTAATAATACCACCTTAACATTTGACAACCAAACAATTAAACAAGGCGACTCGGTAAAGAATCTGGGTATTATCTTCGACCCAACTCTCTCGTTTGAGTCACACATTAAGAGTGTTACTAAAACGGCCTTCTTTCATCTCCGTAATATCGCTAAAATTCGTTCCATTTTGTCCACAAGCGATGCTGAGATCATTATCCATGCGTTCGTTACATCTCGTCTCGATTACTGTAACGTATTATTTTCGGGCCTCCCTATGTCTAGCATTAAAAGATTACAGATGGTACAAAATGCGGCTGCTAGACTTTTGACAAAAACAAGAAAGTTTGATCATATTACGCCTATACTGGCTCACTTGCACTGGCTTCCTGTGCACCTAAGATGCGACTTTAAGGTTTTACTACTTACGTATAAAATACTACACGGTCAAGCTCCTGCCTATCTTGACGATTGTATTGTACCATATGTCCCGGCAAGAAATCTGCGTTCAAAGAACTCCGGCTTATTAGTGATTCCCAGAGCCCAAAAAAAGTCTGCGGGCTATAGAGCGTTTTCTATTCGGGCTCCAATACTATGGAATGCCCTCCCGGTAACAGTTAGAGATGCTACCTCAGTAGAAGCATTTAAGTCTCATCTTAAAACTCATTTGTATACTCTAGCCTTTAAATAGACTCCCTTTTTAGACCAGTTGATCTGCCGTTTCTTTTCTTTTCTTTTCTACTCTGCTCCGGGGTGGACCGCTAGCCTGTCCATCAGATGGGGACATCTCTACGCTGCTGACCCGTCTCCGCTCGGGATGGTTCCCGCTGGCCCCACCATGGACTGGACTTTCGCTGATGTGTTGGACTTTCACAATATTATGTCAGACCCACTCGACACCGAGGATGTCGTTGTGGCTTGTACAGCCCTTTGAGACACTTGTGATTTAGGGCTATATAAATAAACATTGATTGATTGATTGATTGAATATATTGGCCACTGAAATATTACAGACAATGCAAAAACTTAATCAAAAATGATACTCCGTATACAGTACATATTTACAGACTTTTACAGCATCCACGGCAACATCACATCGGTGTGTATTTTCAGAGCATTTATAACAATGATTTAATATTTGATTTGTGGCTTCTTAGGCCAGTTCAGTTCTTAATTAGTTAAAACTTTTCAAGTGTGTTTGGGAAATGAACTGCAAACACAATGCCAGGCATAGATGTGAAGTCAAGGAAAACAACTTTACCCAATATGTCATCCAAGGATACTACTGTACTGGCAGAGGTTTCCAATAGGGAAATAACATGACTGCATGTACCATTTGTTACACAATCTTGCAGCAAAGAAAAACCTGCATGTTTAAATTCACGAACGGGGGCCCATTTGGCACATGATTGTGCTATGGTAAAGAAGAAATCAATCTGTTCATACTTTGTTTGTCTGTCATTTGAAAAAAAACTGTAAAATTGTTTCTTCTATTACCTTTATCATAGTGTTTTGATGTGAGATAATTTATCTTAACGTGTGCCCTGTGAAAGATGCCTACTGTTCCAGAATTGATGCAGTGACCAGCATGTACAGTATTTGCAATGCAGAGAGGTGAACTGTGTCCAATGGAAGTTCACTAGATGCTCCATATAGTTTAATCCTAGACAAATCTTTGTTTTCCTGACAGAAATTATCATCTTTAGTCATATGTCTGTAAAATTCAGCTATGACATTCCTTGGGTTAATAGTTTGTGAAATAACAGGAATAGACTGCACAAGTTAGACTGCATTTAACATCTGCATAGGTATATTTTGAGTACCATGTATGAGCCTTAACAAATATCCATTTTTGTCTTCAAAGTGGAAACATGAATGAGTCCATAATGGACCAAGGGCCCTGACATTGTCTGCCAGGTGCACAAGAAGGTGTACATTTGCAGTTTCGTAACGCTCACCATAGAGTGTAGCCATTTGAGAACAAACATTCCACAATAGTTTTTCTGCATGATGGATCTGTTCAACCGATATAGAGTCCATCAACAAAATGAAAATGGCTTCACTTAGTAGAAGGAAATGGTTGTAGTACATTGTTGCAAGAATTCCACGGAAAATAACCGTTTTTTTGATTGATTTATTGATTGAGACTTTTATTAGTAGATTGCACAGTACAGTACATATTCCGTACAATTGACCACTAAATGGTAACACCCGAATAAGTTTTTCAACTTGTTTAAGTCGGGGTCCACGTTAATCAATTCATGGTCCATAGAACAGCAAAAGATCCCGGTATTCTGATGCTTTAAAAAACATTCTGTGAGATGCCACTGATCGAGGCTATGTAGTTGAGGATGGAGGACAGTCTTCCTGAAATCGCCTGTCAATTTCTTTGGTATTATTTGCCATGCTAAAGGGCTGACGTGCCTTTGATAAGGTTATACATTTTAAGTTTGCTCAGGCAACAGGGACCCTTTACCCCTTTGACAATGGTTTTGGTTTCATTTGCGATTTTTCATATCCAGTACAAACTTTTAATTGGTGCGCAGTGGCCCATTTGGATCTCTATGTTGGAATGGAAATACATGGGTGTATCCTCTTTCCCCGGTTTCCTGGCTGTTCGCATTTATGACATCCAAATTTCCCATTGTATTGCACTGAATTAAGGACTAATGCTTTAGCAGGCAAGTCGCATGTTCCAGCAATGGTGAGCACTTTACACACAAAAGGTTCACATGTCAACTCTGCAGGTTGCACAATAATTCCATTGTCTGCAAGCTTACTCAGTGTGTCACTTAGTGGTCTCAAAAATGTACCGTATTTTTCGGAGTATAAGTCACACCAACAGAAAATGCATAATAAAGAAGGAAAAAAACATATACTGTATAGGTCGCATTTTTTGGGGAAATGTATTTGATAAAACCCAACACCAAGAATATACATTCGAAAGGCAATTTAAAATAAATAAAGAATAGTGAACAACAGACTGAATAAGTGTACGTTATATGAGGCATAAATAACCAACTGAGAACGTGCCTGGTATGTTAACGTAACATATTATGGTAAGAGTCATTCAAATAACTATAACATATAGAACATGCTATACGTTTACCAAACAATCCGTCACTCCTAATCGCTAAATCCCATGAAATCTTATACGTCTAGTCTCTTACGTGAATGAGCTAAATAATATTTGATATTTTACGCTAATGTGTTAATAATTTCACACATAAGTCGCTCCTGACTATAAGTCGCACCCCTGGCCAAACTATGAAAAAAACTGCGACTTATAGTCCGAAAAATACGGTAACCATGGATGGTTTTGAATCCCCATACTAAAGTCCAGCAAATATCATATTTTCTCTTTTTGTGCGTTCCATGAAGCTTAATTCATTGACGATACAGGCCACACTGAAGACTTGGAAGATTTGAAAATAGGTACCCCATAGGTGTTCCAAGTAAGTGAGATGTTTTTAGGGTCACTAAGAGGACTACCCCTATCGACAAGCTGTTTGTAAACTTCTGCATCATATATAGCTTCAATGTTGTTAGCATCTGCCTTCTTTCTGCTTAATCTAAAGTTAAGCTTCTCCTGAAAACCTGGCTTGAGGAACAATGACCTTATTTGAGCCTTAATTGGAACCTCTATAAAGGATGAGGATCTTTCTTCTGACACACTGGCCCCACAAGACAGGCATTTTATTTGTTTACTTTCTAACGGCCCAAAACAATTACTGCAGTATTTATGTAATACAATAGGCGATGATGAAGAGCGGGATAAAAAAAAGTTTTTGAACTTCTGTACACTGTTTAAGCAGTATGTATTCAGACTATCGGGACAAAGCAACTTGAACATTTTGAGCAAATCGCTTAGGGCCTAATCAGTGACTTTATGACAGTTTACATAACCCATGATGATCAGAAGGCACTCTGAAACGGTTACTGATGCATTGTCATATATTGGTTTGTCTGTTGTGTCCTAGAAATTTGATTCTTCTGCACACTCCTCACTCAAACTATTTTCAAATCATTCATTAAACGTATGTCCGTCATTGTACATCCAATCCCCCATATCAGGGAGAGCTTCCTCAAATGATTGAGATGGATCATACTCAGCATCGACATGTAGTTCAGTTGTTAGGCCATCAGGAGGATCTATGAGGGCTGATCTGGAAAATGGTTTTCCATTGTCTTTGATAGAGTCAAAAGTAGAAATATTTTCATGTGCTGAAATTAAAATAGAATAAAAATCATTAAAGGTTTTTTATAACATTTTGTCACAAGGATAAAACGTATAACGTCTCAGCATATCGCTCACATTCTTACACTCAAAAATGTGTCATATTTTAGCAGGATTTGCTTTGTGACAAAATTCACAACAAAACATTAGTCAGACACAGAAGACGGTGGGTGTACCTGGCAGGTAGGGAGAGGCTTGATGTTCCAGAGTGGTACATCCTGCATGGACACCTGGAGGTTGGATGTGTTCCATTTGAAGAGCAGTGTTTTGGGCTCCTTCAGGAGGCACCGCCTCCTGCAGTGTTCCCCTGCTGCTACCTCCTGACACAAAGAAGAGGAACCAAAAAACTCAAAAGATTAAAATTATTTAAAAAAAAGAAGAAAACATGCAAAACAAGAAGCAAGATGACATAAATTGAACACATTATACAAATCCAGCTAATGGAATGCAATTACTTTTTTCCCCACATCTTGATCGCATTATAGTTCATGTTTACATATCTTCTGTGTTTGTGGTAACACATAATCCACAGTATTAAATGTAACTCATAACAATACAACACACACTATAAAAAGAAAGTGTGGAACTTCAGTGATAAACAATGCCAATTATTAGTAAATACACAGCAGCAAACCAAACCTATGAGAAAGGATCTTGACGAGGGATGCAACATTATTGTAAATATTGCGTTATTTTGGCTTCAACATTCTCACAATAATGCCGTGATGTGTGACACTATCAAACGAGATCTCTCGTCAGTGTGTTTTTTCCTGACAATATTAAGTGGGCTGATCTGAGAAGTAAACTCGATCTCCCATGATAACCCGCGCAGTGTGGGACAACACAGTTCAAACAGGGGACATTATATAGAGGAAGTGTGCAGGAGTGACGGGAACGTTGGTGCTTCGTAGATCCGAGGAATTGTTGCTGTGAAATATCTCTGTGCCTATAACTGCCGTGTTAGATTAAACTAAAATAAAGTCTGCATACTGCAAGGTAAAGCATGCCACGTTCATCCCGACCATTTCCAAGTCGACCCAGAGCCGTTGCAGCTCACCAGAGGAAATGCACAAAATAAGAAATGGGCCGACACTACACACCACGATGTCTACAATAAGTTAGGGAATATGAATAATATATTAGAATGAGTTATATGTTAGAACCGTTTTTGGAAAATATTGTTGACGTGAAACCAAGACGCCAGCAAAGGAAAATATCCATTTGTGAGGTATTTACATGATTAAAAGTCAAATTATTAGTTACCTGTAACTCTTAAGAATCAGTATTCTACAAACTAATACAAAAATGTCCACTGCAAAGGACAGTTTCTTAGGAAGTTAAAAGTTTAAAGACACTAAACTAAACAGCAGTGATGTAACAATATCAAAATGTCATATCACCGTTACTGTGACCAAAATGATCACTGTTTGCATTATCATCGCAGTATTGTTGAATGTGCTCAAAAAGTAATCATATCCAAACTCATACCAAGTTGTATTAAAAAAAACCTTACCAGACACACAATATAGTTTCTTGGCAGAAGAAACATTATTGTCTTACATTTGTTACACTGAATGTTTACTGTTTATGTCAGTTTAAAGACACTTATTTGAAAGTTTTGGTTTTTGTTTGTGTTTGTGTGTTACTTGAAATTCTGGATGATTTTGCACCATTCCTTTGCACTTAAAATACCTGTTTATAATAATAAATAGGACTACAACATATGAACATTATGTTTGTGTTCAATTACAGGAAGTGTGTTTATCCTAAACACTCCTGCCACTTCATTTAACACACTTTAACATTTTTGTAACAATATCTTACCGTGGCTTTAACACTGTGACAATATAATACCGTGAAATGTTGATATTGTTACATCCCTAATCATGATCTGATGTTACTTACCAGCATTAACTTGAAGATGAAAAAGTTCAAAGAAGATTAATTACACATGCTGAGATAACTCATATTTCAAGTTTCATTCTTCATACGTAATGCTACTGTATTCAGGGTAAAAGAAAACAATATTTCCATGCTTGTTCCTGACAAACTGTGGACAGCTTTTTATCCATCTATCTGGTCTGTAAATCTCAATCAGAACTAATTCACATAAATGGGTTATACTTGTATAGCGCTTTTCTACCTTCAAGGTACTCAAAGAGCTTTGACAGTATTTCCACATTTACCCATTCACACACACATTTACCCACTGATGGCGGGAGCTGCCATGCAAGGCGCTAACCAGCAGCCATCAGAGGCAAAGGGTGAAGTGTCTTGCCCAAGGACACAACGGACGTGACTAGGAAGGTAGAAGGTGGGAATTGAACCCCAGTAACCAGCAACACTCCGAATGCTGGCACAGCCACTCTACCAACTTCGCCACGCCGTCCATAAACAAAGAACACGCATATACATATAACTTACTTAGACATTGCTCATCAGTCTCCACATTCACATTGGTGGCTGCAGGACGGAATGACTGCAGGAAGAAAAATAAAGTATCACATATTATATCTGCTGCCAGCTTAATGCACCACCACTGTGCCAGTCTACTCACCAATTGTACAGTCCTTCTTGATCGTTTATTTGAGTCGACTTCTTTACCAGTTCTTCTCCATCGTTTTCCAGGTTTTCGTTTTGTCATTTCGACACTCCAATACTATGTAAATACAGACAAAGTTTGCTGGAATATACAGTGTGACTTCTTAAATGTAAAACTCGATATTATATTGAAGCAGTGTTTGTTCAGTAATTTATATTGGGGCGGCGTGGCGAAGTTGGTAGAGTGGCCGTGCCAGCAATCGGAGGGTTGCTGGTTACTGGGGTTCAATCCCCACCTTCTACCATCCTAGTCACGTCTGTTGTGTCCTTGGGCAAGACACTTCACCCTTGCTTCTGGTGGCTGCTGGTAGCGCCTTGCATGGCAGCTCCCGCCATCAGTGTGTGAATGTGTGTGTGAATGGGTGAATGTGGAAATACTGTCAAAGCGCTTTGAGTACCTTGAAGGTAGAAAAGCGCTATACAAGTATAACCCATTTATTTATTTATTTATATTGTTACACTTCCAATGTTCTCTGTACATTTATTTCTATCATTGTTATTTCACTATGGGATGTATAAAGTGTATCTTATCACTTGCGATGCAAATAAACTCAAACTCAACTCAACTCGGTGGAGGTGAGTATTGTAGCGGCTGGCTACGGGGTGTTAGCCAATGACTTTGGCTGGGGGGCGGGACTTCCGGGAGGGATAGGGTAGTGACGTTGATAATAGGGAGTTGTGGTTCAAGTTTTGCCGGGAAAAGGGTTAGAGTCTAACCTTTTTCCCGACAAAATTACATCTTGTGCAATAAAGACAAGACAAACAAAGAAGTCGTATGAGCCTGCATTCCTGGGATTATTACAGTATCATAGCTTCTAGCAAGGTGGTTGCACCGTTGAATGCAGCATTTATAGCTCAATTTTCGTAACACGGTGACGTTACAGCAGTTTAAAAAATACTAACTCGTGTGTGTTAAAGTAATTTAAATACCAAAACAATAAATGGTATTACTTACTTTCAGTCGTTATTCCTTCGATGCAGAATTGTTTCTTCCAATCGAAATCACATCACATCCGCCCACTAAATGCGCATGCGTGTTTTCCAGGAAGAGCAAATCTCGCGAGAATGTTGTTGAGACAGATCCGCATCTCAAAATTTAGATAAAGTTGATTTTCTCCTTATATGTCCATCTGAAAATAGCTATGTGTAACTTTCAAAGGAAGGCAATTCAGAAAATTCACGCCTTCTATCAGACAACGGCGGACATGACGCGTTGTTTGCCATCAATGTCAGAAGAAGAAGAAGCGGGAAAACAGTAGGTGGCGTAATATTTTAACGTTGTGTGCGCCAACCTCGAACTAAAACGAGGAAGAAGAAGAAAGCGAAGAAGAAAGAGAAGAAGAAGCGGGAAAGTTTTTGGAAACGACGACCGCAACGCTTGCGACAGAAGACTTGGAGAGGTAAGTATCCTAATATTTTTTAGTTGGTCAACCATGTAATGTTGTGAAGTGAAAATATTTAACTGTTGTGACAACGAGTGGTCCTTTAGGAGGTTGCGGTAACGCTAATGGCGTCTGCCCAACAAGTAATGTTAGTATACATAATGACCTTCACAATTTGATTCTACAGTGCATATTAATTTGGGGGTTTGACTTAAAAATGTTTTACTATACTGTTGTAGGTAAAGTAACAATCGACAAAGAAGGTCCAGGCTGCATTTTATTGGTATGGCTGGCTAGTAATAAATAAGAGATGACATCCAAAAGTGTTCAATGATTAACAAATTTGCTCCGCCATTTTGAAAGCAGCAGTACATTTGATTATTCGTTGGCAGTGGCCAGTATGTTTTGTATCATGCTATTGATTTTATAAACTGCATATATATTGGAAAATAAAGTAGCTGTATTTGTAAAATTTGAAACATTCATTCATTTAAATGAAACCAGTATTATCAGACAGGTCTTGTTAAGACTAGTTACGTGATATAAGAATCATTTTCCTGTGATACGTGTTTAAAAAGTTATGATTGTCTTAACCTGGTCAAAATGCACCAATTTATGGTCAACCTCTTCAATACAAAGTCATTGGGGCTCGATATTTTATTCATGACCTTTTTTGTTAAAAATGCCATAACTTTCTTAATATGTACCCTATTATAAAAAGGTGCCATCAATCCCCCCGTAACCCAAAATAGATAAGAATTAAAATAAGAATTAAACTGTCTGGGTTGAGTTTTTTTTACTATAGCTAGAACGATCATAAACAATCATTTTGTTTACTTGTTTTTGACAGAAGTTAAATATGATTCACCCAAATAGTTAACATCCATATGGAGTGACCCCATATATGTAAATACCTTCCATTTATATTATAGTTCAATCCATCTATTTTCTACTGCTTTTCCCTTCCGTGTCGAGGGGGTGCTGGAGCCTATCCCAGCTGCGCTCGGGCGAAGGCGGGGTACACCCTGGACAAGTCCACACAGATCGACAGATAACATTCACACACTCGCATCAATTTAGTGTTGCCAATCAACCTATCCCCAGTTTGTGATCCAAAATTTGTTTTTTCATTAACAGGATGGACAAAAAGAAAATTACAACAAAAAAGAGGTTAAGAGTTCCCACAAAGAAAATGAAGGACCTGCATAAATCTCCTCCCCCAAGTGAGCAATCTGGTAAGTCTCTATGTATGTGTGGCAAAGCGGACTACGGATACAACAAATTGCAGAGTAACATGTAGCTAACAAACTGGAAACAGGACTTTATTAGTTTGTTTAGTATTTAAAGAACAGCTGAGAATGCCACCTTGGGAAAGTCGCCCCAAGGAAGTTAGGTAACAGTACCCTAATTGTAATGAGGCCACACACCTCTAAGACAGCGATGGGCAAGCTCATCCTACTGTATATGCTTTAAAATGCATATAGGGATGGGGAGAGGAAATAATCATAACATTGTTGTCCAAATGAGGTGACAAATACCAGTCCAAATTTGTATACTCAAATAAAACATTTTAAACACTTTCTCTTTTGCACTCTCTCTTTCAGGGTGTTTGGCATTCGTCAGATGGGAGGACGGTTATACCGGCAAAATCTTTAGACATTTTGTCAAGATATGAAGCTCCTGTGCAGATCTTAGATCTTAGAACAGGAGATTCTGTTTTAGCAAAGTGGTCAGATGGTAAATTTTATAGGGCAACTGTTGAATATATTTCAGGAAAAGATCAGACTCAGTCACCAAAAGGCTGCCAAACTCCGCAGGAGTCATTTTTAAATATGTTGGAAGCCAATGAGCCATCACACTCAACATCAGGGTCTAACACCATTACAGTAGATCGGAACCCACTGTCTGACATGATAATATCACAGCGCTGAATCTATCAAGTGACGGGGCACTTGTAACAGGCAGCAACACTGTTGGACCACCACCACCCTATGGGTAAGCTTGACATTTATTACCTCATGCCTATGGGGCTACAAGTTCAAAACTCTTTATAAAATCAAATTTGGTAAATTTCCAAACCAAAAAAACAGCATTAACTGACATATTATTTTATCTGCCATCAAATAATTGTTTCAGTAAATAGTATGTGAATGACAAATACAAATATTTAATGTATTTCATTGCCCAAAACCCAACATCTGTATCCACTTTGATTTCAGGATTAAAAGTTCTGAACTTGTTGACCCTGAAAACAATTATTTGCCATCATTTTATTACTTTTTAACCATGGTCAAAATGTTCATAGAGTGTAAATATCCACTCTACAATCTCATGTGTCAAAACTAGGGAGTAACAAAATGAACATTTCATGTCATGGTTACAATGGTTATCACAGTATTGATGAATGTGCTCAAGAAGTACTTGAACACACACTGAAATCTTATAAACAAGTTTTGTTGAGGAAAAAAAAATGTTACACAATATATACTTTCTTAATAGAAGAAATCTAAGTTTTTAAACATTCAGTTTCACGTCAAAATATAAATTCCGCATTTTTTAAAATTAAATATAAATAAAAATATATAGAAATATAAATACTAGTGTAAGGATGGGAGTTGAAGGATGAGTGTCAAAAAACAGAGCTAACTTTGCTTTCTTATCAGCAATAGAGCATTAATGAAACACTCTTGGGTTCTCAGAGCAACACACAACACCGGAAATGTGTCCCGTGAAACCTGTCCGACCGGAGCTTTCAACAATAACAAAAGTTCCATGGATGAATTAAGTAAACAATATCAAAAAATAGGATCCTAACAAAATTTGTGGAACGCTCGCCTCGGCCGTAGGTACTTGCTGTTGCTCCGCACTGATTTTCAGGACAGGGAAACCAAAACAAGCTTACTAGTTAGCATAATTAGCATCATCGAGCTACCTTACTTGTTGTTGATACTGTTTCGTGATTGGCTGTTGGTGTGTCCCTTCCATTGCTCAGTAAATACTGTTAACTGATTGTCTGTTATAGTATGTCCCTGCCATTGCTCAGTGACACTTCCTGTTTTCTGTTTGCTGGGTTCCCTAATGCAGCGAATCTTGCTTGCTCGAATATTTTATCGAACACATTTAATATTGATATGATTATGTGTCTATCGCGATGTATATTTATTGTTTTATTGCCCCAGTGCTATGTAGTATTGATTCTTTAAAACAATAATTGGGGCTTGCATGGGAGCACTACGTGCGGATAGAAATTTTCCTCTTTTTTGTGAATTTTCCTCTTCTTTTGTCAAAGGTTGCTCACATGCCTGTACTTCCTCTGTGAAATAAAGGATGTAGGGCGGAAATCTCAATAAGCAATAGTTTAAAAAAACATATTTAAACCAAATATAAGTACTGGTTTGACAGTTTATACTTAATTGTACATTTCATAAATAATCCTGAGATGTATAAAGTAATAACTTTTTGGTGATAGTCAATATGTATAACTTAATATTAAAAAATCTGTCATAATCTCTTAGTTGGTATTGTTGACTAAGTGAGTTGTCTATTTCCTTGCAGTCAAGATGATTTCAGTATTGGTCCAGTTCCTTTGTGTTTGATGTGAAATGTTTCTGTTTAGGAGTACCGTACAGAACGATTATAGATATGGTAAATTTTGGTCATGGTACATTTATTTTCATTATTGGTACGTCCATCATAGAGTAAAGAGAACAAATAATTTATGCACTGCTGATTTTGTAGATTGAGGTCTGTTACTTATATTATTATTATTATTATTATTAACAATAATATCATTATAGGCACACTTCAATTGTAAGTGATAGAATCCAAAACAAAAATCCGTAAAATCACATTCTATGAATTTTTTTTAAAGTAATTGATGTGCATCTTATTGCATGAAATCCATATTTTATACTTCAGATAAATGAGGTAAAAAAGAGGAAAAAAATGCACATTACCTGAAAATCATACAATGTCATTTTTTGTTTTGTTTTATATTTTACAGAATCACCAGTCTATTAAATACTTGTTCTCCTTTGGCCGCTGGAAGTTAAAATGCGGGTCAATTCAGTAATTTTTTTGTAGTTCAGTATTTCTCATCTCTTTTGATATTGCATATATATATATGGACAAGTTGGGTTTATAGAATGGTAATCTATGGTTCAATGAAATTTCATGATAGGTTTACCAAAGAGGGAACCATCGGTCCATCACCCTACAGCGGCAATACAGCCATACCATCACCGTATGGCCTCCACGTCAATTGTCAATTTCTCTATGGGGGCCATACATCTAGCCTACCACCGTATGGCCTCAACATCAAAGGTCCATCTCCCTACGAAGACCATGCATCCTGCCCATCACTGCATGACTTCAACACCGCTGGCCCATCACCAAATGTCTACAACACCTCTGGTCCTTCACCCGGCGTACACACCCCGCTAGCTGGCAAGCTAGCTGGGTTAATCCACCTGACAAAAAAAACCCAGCTTTCCTGGCACCGGACAGGAGAGATACAGGCAACCCATCTGTCGAGGACACTATCTCATATCGACCGCAGGCAGAAAAATCATGGACGCCATGTGATGGATGTAGGAAGGAGTTCGAAAAAATCCTGCGAGAAAAGCAACGAATCGAAGTAGTCCTCTTGAAAATAGGCAAGTAATTCATGCTAATTTGTTCATAATGTAATTGTTATGTTTACTTAAATTTGTGATTGGGACTTAACACATTATTTTCTCATTCTGGTATTGTTTGTGCTATTTTTTTCCCCTTCAGATCCGGGCCAAGTCAGAGTACTCCAAACTGTCTGCGACCTGGAGACAATTACAGCGATGGCCCTCCTCAACAATCGGGCCAGCAGGTACTCTTTCCTGAGAGCGGCGTATTCATATCATCGTTCCACCTTGCTGCCATGAGTCATGCTTCAAAGCCCAATTGTATGCGTCTATTCCACGCACTTTTTGACCACTCTTTTACAGTTGAGTGTCAAAATGCTGTCCCTTTTGGTCGCCCTGGAAACAAACCTGCTGGAACAGGAAAGCGCATCCTTGACCGGAAAAAAGTTGAAGGAATCCTAAGTAAGTTTTCCCGAACTGAGGGTGTTTTCAGGCAAAAATTGTGTAACAATAATTAAATAGAAGTTCAATACAAAAAAGTTTGATCCCATATTGATTACAGCACACTAGAAGCATAACTGAATGTTACATAATTACAGTTTGTGATTGGCCAAAAAACTAGCTTTGTGATAAGCAATATTGTGTTATGTCCATCAACTTGAAGTGTGGTTGTGTGTATTAATGTACTGTATGTCCAGGGTTTCCGCAAGGCATTAAATGGATATTGCGTAAATTAAGGCCTTAAACGACACTAAAAAGCATTAAATGCGTTGTCCAGAGGCATTTAAAAAATGTAATACAATTGTAGCACATGACCGATAGTCAATATGTTAAACGGTAAATGAAAATTAACTTAAGAACGTTACGGTCATCGAAATTGCTACGTCTGTCTGTGTGTTTCTTTTTTTTAGCTGTAGCTGTTAAACTGCATACAAGAGGTATTGTAAGGTGGGAATGCGACAAAAGCACTGCCTCGATACGGCAAAATGAAACTGCACTGGGGGCTTAAACTTTTCCATTCTTTGGTCACTGTAGGCGTGTAGTCCTTTACTGTGACACCATGTCAGAATAATGGGGAAGCTGAGCTTTTTTCATACACAACTCGTTTATTTCAATCACCTCCACTTCAACACATATGAGCTAACTATTAGCAACTGTCGTGACGCAGACGCCTCAAGTGATCTACGCTGGCTTAGGATGGACAAACAAGGCAATTTTCACAGCAGACCACAATTCTTTTATTCTCTGATGTTCCCACAATAAATGAATACAATACGAGACATGACACTCGATACATAACTTGCTATTTACTGTAAACATTTTAAACAGAGAGGGTGTAAACTACAATATATTTAATATGTTTAATTGACATACCTTTTTTTTGCATCTTATTGGCATTTTTCCAAATATCGTTCTGTATTTTTCTAAAATGTCTACGGCCATGCACAGTCAAAACACCAGATGCTACTCCAGAAAAATAAATAAATACAAATACATTCTCCAATTAAACAGCTTTGTAAGCCAATTCTAATACACTAGATAGTAACAGTTAATGTAAACTTTTCAACTAATTAACTTGTCTAATGCTTACAACTGTGTGTATACAGATAATTGTAAGCTTTTGACTATATATATAATAACTATATGCAGTTGCACATGGGCATTAAATTTTTTTAAGTACCAAAAAATGGGATTAAAAAGCATTAAATTAGATTTGCATTATTATTATTATTATTATTATTGCATTGCATTGCATAGATTTGATACCTGTAGAAACTCGGATGTGGCAAAATTACGAATGCCTGATTATTATGTTCTTGTCTTACAGCGTATGTCCTGAGATGCGGTACCCTTCCTGATTGGGACAATATTGAGGAGGCCAAGCTCAAGAAAGCTTTGGTAAACAAATGTCGGGCCAGAGCAGGTTTTAAGTAGGCCCTTGTAACTGCCAAGTTCATTCTGGGGTAGGATGTTTCCTTTGTAAACATGTGTAACCTATTTTTATGGGCATGCCTCTTAATGATGTTAAGTTCCTGTTATAGGCTGTTTTGCAGTGTATGCTTGGAGCTCTTGTTTTGAAGGCGCCTAGAGCGGAAGTGATGTCATGTGTTGTGAAGGGGAGGTTTTTGAGAAGAAGAAAAATAAAGTGGTCCTCGTGTGAACTGGAGCCTCCGTGTTTGTTATTTTGTAGTTTGATACAGTCTAGGCGATATTTATAAACCCTCGGTTACATTGGTGGCAGCGGTGGGATTTTCGGTCCCGCTAAAGAAAGACGTTTATTAATGCAAAGTTCTGAGAGTCAGTTAGCTTCATAGTTAGCCGCAGTTAGCAACGGCGGAGCGTCGTCTTGGCAGGAAGCAAGAAGACTTATTTCATCTTGCTGCTGCAATGTGGAATAAAAGCGAGGACCCGCTGGACTATAGCTACAGAGAGCAACGTGGAGACAGATCGTTCGCCAGCAATGTAAAAATTGAGCTCCCGCAGCCATTTTCCGGTGAGTAAAAACAAAGTTTCCCCTGCTGGGCCAGGCAATATGAAGTAGCAGTGAAGGCGCTGGTTGGAGGCAGGGGCAGTAGCTTTGATTATGAACTGGTGAGGATTTTACCCACGCGGCTGACAAAGGCTGCTTTTCTTCTATGGGATAGCTTGCCAGCTGCTGTTCAGGTGGACTACGATCAGGTGAAAGAGAAATTGCAGGAGGCTTTCGGACAAAAACGTTTCCTAGACTGTTTCAGAGCAAACATCTCTGCCCGCCTACGTGCTCCCGGAGAGAGTCTGGAAGTATACGCAGCAGACATAAGCAAGCTAGTTCAGGAAGCATTCCCAGGCTACGGTGATATAGCCCAGAAAGAGGAGAAATTTCGCAGATTTTTGGCTGGACTCGACCCAGCTCTGAGAGCTAAATGTCATGAGCAGGGAGCGACTGATTTGGAGGAGGCCCTGATCATCGCTGGCCGGTGTGAGATGGCCAGAGAGGCCCTAAAGATGGACTATGTCAGCACACAGGTACGCCCACCTCCCACTGAAAGCGGTACAGCGGCCATGGTGCACTCCATATCTGGTGATGGCGGTGGGTTGTATAGGACTATGGACAGACTTACGGCAGATATGAGGGAAATGAGGATGGAAATGAAACGAATGGCAGAGGAAAACACCTGACTGCGATCCAGCCACTGGAAAGATGAACGGCGAGCACCTCATCCAGTACGTGGAAGTCAGTGTCAATGTACTTGTGGGGAGCAAGGCTGTCCGTCTCGCCCATGGGGTCAACAGAGAGGGCGTTCACCTGAACGTGGCTATGAACAGAGAGGGCGTTCACCTGACCGTGGCTGGTGCGAGCGGCGCACAGAAGGAGGGCCGAGGGAGAAACAGGACTATTGGGGTCCCTACAACAACCGAGCCAACTCACCAAGTTGGCGGGGTCCAAGACCTGCTAGAAGCCCCTCTAATGAGGAAACACAGAGACGGCGAGGTGTGCATTTTCTCTCCCCCAGGAGGGAAGACGCAACAAACCAGTCGGGAAAAGAGATGTAGCTGATGTTGCAGCCCAAACATCAGCTACAGAACCTATGGGCCCTATGGAGGGAGGGATGTTTATCCCCTCCATGAGCAATGCAATGACACCGGACAAGACAGAACAGCGAACCTCATATGTGAGGGGAAGCATTGAAGGGACTGAAATTAACATATTGATCGATTCAGGAGCAACCGAGTCGTTCATCAGTGACAACTTCCGCAGGTCTGTTCCAGCCCTGCACAAGCGACCCTTAACGGCGGATTTTATTGCTGCACGGGCAGTGAATGGACAGTTGCTCGACACACTGGGCACTATAACAGTGACTATGCGTCTGGAGAAGACCTCCCGACAGCAGGTTTTCCATGTTATTAGGGGGTCCACACAAACAGCGCTACTGGGCTTGGACTTTCTTGTCGCAAATCACGCCCTTCTGGATTATGCCCGTGGCAAACTACACCTATGGGACACTGCACTTCCACTCCTGAGTGGCAAAGACCTGATTCCGGAGTGTTGTAATGTTTCCATCGCCACTGTTGTGACACTGCCCCCCCTCAGTGAGATGCTGGTGCCTGTGAGTGTGTCCCCACCTGGGCCCGTTGATCAACTTCCTGACTTTGTGGGTTACTTATCACCCAACCTTAAAGGCAAAAGTGAGTGTGTCATAGCTCACACAGTGACATCTGTAAAGGACGGGGTTACCACAGCCCGTGTGTTGAACCCTACAGATCAGGACATTATACTGAGAGAAGGCGTGCACCTGGGGGAGTTTTTCTCCGTGGATGAGGCGGAGATCGTGACACTTCCTCAGGGTCCAACCGAGACTGTCTCTACCATTTCATCCAGTGAGGTGCCTGTTGTGTCACTGGAGGAGTCTTCTGCTAGTCAGCAACAGAAAGCACAACTGGCTGCACTGCTGGCCGAGCATCAGGGGATTTTCAACCCGTCAAAAGGGGGGACTGGCAGATGCACCCTTATCCAACATCACATCAAGACCGGTGATCATCCTCCTTTGCGGCAGCGCGCCTACCGGACTTCACCAGAAAAGAGAGAGGAAATAGACAGGCAGGTGACTGCCCTGCTGGCGGACGGGGTGATTGAGGAAAGCTGCAGCCCATGGGCCTCGCCTGTGGTCCTTGTCAAGAAGAAGAATGGTGAGTGGAGATTCTGCATTGACTATCGTCGTCTGAACAGTGTAACCGTGAAAGATTCTCATCCGCTCCCCAGGGTGGATGAGACCCTGGATGCACTGGCGGGCTCCCTTTGGTTCAGCACATTGGATTTCACTAACGGATATTGGCAGGTCGAGGTCGCTGAGGGAGACAGGGAGAAAACTGCCTTCACCACGGGCCGGGGCCTCTACCAGTGGCGGTCTATGCCGATGGGCCTTACTAACTCACCTGCAACATTTCAGCGCATGATGGAGCTGGTGCTCAGAGGGCTCCCATGGCAAGTGTGTATGGTGTACGTTGACGACGTGTTAATATATAGCCCCACCTTTGAGGCCCATCTCACCAGTTTGCGTGAAGTTTTCTCCAGGATCCATGCAGCTGGCCTCAGGCTGAATCATAAGAAATGTCATCTGGCTCGAGATCATGTAGTGTTCCTGGGACATGTTGTTTCTCGCCACGGCTTACAGCCAGACTCTCGAAACACAGACAAAGTCAGAACCTGGCCCACACCACAGAACCCAACCGAAGTGAGAGCCTTTGTGGGCCTTTGCTCTTACTACAGACGCTTTGTTAAAAACTTTGCCCAATGTGCAGCCCCTCTGCACCGCCTCACCTGCAAAGACACATTTTAAATGGACAAGTGAGTGTGACACAGCCTTTGAGTACCTGAAGGGGGTGCTTTCATCTGCTCCAGTTGTCACCATGCCTGATTTTAACATCCCTTTTAAAGTGTACACAGATGCCTCTTTGGAAGCAGTGGGGGCGGTGTTGCTCAGGACCAGGACGGACTGGAGCGTGTGGTGTCATACGCTAGCCAAGCACTCAGTTCCCCAGAAAAACGCTGGTCTACATTTGACAGAGAGCTGTGGGCCGTAGTGTGGGCTACACGGCAATTCAGAAATTACATAGGGTCAGCTGCCTTTACCATCATAACTGATCACAAGCCTCTGCTGGGCCTGCGTGGCATGTCCATTGACAAGGATCCCACGGGACGCCGAGCAAGATGGATACTGGAACTGGACCCTTATAACTGGAGTATGCAGCACAAGGACGCCAAACGGCATACTAACGCTGATGCACTTTCACGGCGTCCTCAAGACCCTGAGCCTAGTGTGGTAAACACAGGTGAGACAACCACACAAGTGAATGTTATAGGCTCAGATATAGAGTCCGGCGTTCCCCAACCAGTCACTCAACTGCTACAAACACCCACGGGAAACCCACCGACCTCTGACCTCCATACAGGAGAGCGGCGTGTGGAAAAGAACAGTGGGGCGCAGGACTTGTCATTCAAATATGTACTGTCACATGACGGAACGGAAATGAGGGGGCTACAACGGGCCGACCCAGATATTAATCGGGTGTTGGACTGGATGGAGAGAAGTGGCTCTCGGCCATCTAAGGGGCAGATGAGAGGTAGCTCTAGGTGGCTTCGAAAATTATGGACTGAATATCCCCGCCTCGCTGTTGTTAATGGACTACTTTGCAGGACGGTGAACTCTCCCTTCACCGGAGATGCTCTGTGTCAGGTTGTTATGCCCTCCTCACTTATCGCTGATGTGTTGCAGCATCTACATGGGGGCTCTACATCGGCACATTTTTCCGTGGAACGAGTGTGGGAACGTGCAAGGGAAACTTGCTACTGGCCGTTCATGTTCAAAGATATTCAGCGGTGGTGTGAACCCGTCAAACCCGCAAGGCCCCGGTGCCTAAGCATCGGGCACCGATGGGGGGCGTCCATGTAACTCGGCCACTCCAGAGAGTGGCAACGGACATTCTGGAACTGCCAGTGACTTCTAAAGGAAATAGATATGTGTTAGTAGTGGAAGACTACTTTACCAAATTTGTGAATTTGTATGCTCTCTCTAACCAAACAGCACAGTCAGTAGCACAGTGTTTGTTCGATGACTATGTGATGGTGCATGGTGTTCCTGAAGTGATTCATAGTGATCAGGGGCGGCAGTTTGAAGCTGAGATTGTTCAAAGAATGTGTCAGCTCCTGGGAATTAAAAAGACACGCACTACACCTTATAATCCCAAATCGGACGGAATGGTTGAACGCTTTAACCGCACGCTGATCGACCAGCTTGCCAAATCGCTGCTCGCCTGCGGTGGTGAGTGGGATGATTATCTGAAACAGGTGGCTTTCGCCTATAACACATCTGTGCATGCCTGCACCAACTACAGTCCGTACTATCTACTTCACGGACGGGAGGCTCGTGTTCCAGTGGATGTGTTGGTGCCGTCTCATTTGGTGCACTCTGACTTGCCTTTTTCTCATGCTGATTTCGTGGCCTCTTTAGCAGAGAGGCTGGAGACTGCTTTCGCTGGTGCCAGGCAAGGTGGCGCCAACGCTCACGAGAAGCAAAAGCTGTACTATGATGGAGCTGTGCGTCACCGGCCGTATGCAGTAGGGGATCTGGTATGGCTACGTAATCCGACAGAGGACAGGATGAAACTTGCTCCCCACTGGAGGGGACCCTACAGGGTCCTGTCTGTGTTGGACTCTCAAGGGGAACCTGGACTCACCTATCATATTGGCAACCCTTTGGAATTTGATGGACGGGGGCAGGTCGTCCATTATGATAGACTGAAACCATACACACTGCCGATGGCTGCTGGTTTTTCAAATGGCATGCCTACTTCTCCTAGTCAGGCTCCCTCATTGCTGGACGAGGGGTCGCCAGAGGGGGGTGCTGGGGCTGACGAGCCGCTGACCTCTGGTGACACAGGGACTGTTCAGATTACAGGCATCAGAGAGCCACTACAGACTGTTTCTCGTTCTGGGAGGAATGTGAGACAACCAGTTCATTTAAAGGACTTTGTCACTTTTGGCTAGCTGTTTAGAAATAGAAAGAAAATTAAACAAAAGTTGGGCTTTCGGTTGGAGGTTGTCAAGGTAACTTAATATGTTCTTACTGTGATGGCAAATGTTTCATATGTGTATAGTATGTCGGGATGCTATGGTGTATCAGAATTTTCTGGTGTACGTGGGAGTAGTGTGGCATGCGTGACTGTGCAGTGGTGTGAGGGGAACATGCATATATATATTTATTTTGTGTGTGGGTTAACTCCTGTGTTTTGACTGCCTGTGTTGTTTTTGCAGTTATTCTGTTATGATGTTGAAACGAGGACGTTTCTTTTTGTAGGAGGGGAGGTATGTAACCTATTTTTATGGGCATGCCTCTTAATGATGTTAAGTTCCTGTTATAGGCTGTTTTGCAGTGTATGCTTGGAGCTCTTGTTTTGAAGGCGCCTAGAGCGGAAGTGATGTCATGTGTTGTGAAGGGGAGGTTTTTGAGAAGAAGAAAAATAAAGTGGTCCTTGTGTGAACTGGAGCCTCCGTGTTTGTTATTTTGTAGTTTGATACAGTCTAGGCGATATTTATAAACCCTCGGTTACACATGTTAATATTTTGGTCTGGGGTTGCACAGTATATATTGTATAAAATTGCCATATGATGTAGCTTTTAGTACCACGTTATACTGTGACAATGCATATTGAGCTGTGCTGTGTCTCGCAAATTTGGCACCGATGCAACCTCACTAACAAGCTAGCGGCTAATATCCCTTCACAGTGCAAAGCTGTTTCCAAATAAAAAAATAATACAACTGGAAATGATGCAGTATGTTACTGCTTACATAATCAGGTATATTAGTAGCTTTTGTAACCAATTTCAAAATGTTTCAATGATCATTTATGTACCAAATGTTATATTGTTATCACAGGAGGCTGTTCTATTGTTTACAACAGTGTTTCTTAATCACAGGGCTGGGTCCCACTGTTTGGCTGTGAGTACCCCTTGGGGGCCGCCAACAAATATCTGTTTCTTAGCTGTGGTCCGTCCATATGGGATGCAATGGTACTCAGTTTTAACACACTTTAGTGTAAGATGACTAATTCAGTGTTTGTATTTGAGTGGACCCCAGACCCCTTTGTAGTGGAAAAGTTGGTTGGGCCCCAAGGTAAAAAATGTTAAGTATCCCTGGTTTTCAATGTGTGATTATTTTTTGTATGTAGACCAGTTCCAAACAGCCCGGTTACAATTTTATAAATGTATTTCCGTTTTTGCTTGGAATATTTAAAACAATGGAAAATGTTGTCATTTACTCACCCTCTTACTGAGATGAAGTCAGGTGGGGTTTTTTAACTACGGTACATGGTTTGCTCAACAAGGAGTTAAAAAAACTACACCTGACTTTTTCACGTGTGGGGCGGTATAGCTCGGTTGGTAGAGCTGCCGTGCCAGCAACTTGAGGGTTTCAGGTTCGATTCCCACTTCCACCATTCTAGTCACTGCCGTTGTGTCCTTGGGCAAGAAACTTTACCCACCAGCTCCCAGTGCCACCCACACTGGTTTAAATGTAACTTAGATATTGGGTTTCACTCTGTAAAGTGATTTGAGTCACTAGAGAAAAGCGCTATATAAATATAATTCATTTCACAACAACAAAGTGAGTACTTGGGGTTAAATTAATTTATATTTGTATTTTTTGTATATTTTTTTCTATGTTGTTTTAATTATTGTGAATGTCAATATGTACATTATGTTTGTAATAATTAACTACATTTAAATTGTTGTATTTAATTTATTTTTATATCTTATGTTTTGTATTTTTGTATAGCCAAATAAAGTTATACACTGTTGGAAGCATATCCATATTTAAGTATTACTTCTTTCTAAAAACTCCTATAGTCATATTTACATCAGCTAATGTCTCGTGTGGTACAAAGTGCTTGGATTCGAGTGTCCTTGGTTAGAGTCAGAGCGCTGTCTTTGTTGAGACTGCCATTGCATTCCTAAGATACGGAGCACAGCTAGACTGGGGAAACAGCAGGTGGGGGGGGGGACAGGAGAAGGAGGAAGTAGACAGGAGTTCCGGGGTTTTGGTAGACCGATCTGGACCGGGCTAGGGAACGCTTGGGTGCTGGGTTGGTCTCAGGTTTGTCCTCTAAGCTTTGAGAATAAACTACAAAATACCAACTATTGCCTGGAGATTGAATATAAACATCAGCGTATTGCCATAAAAAGAATCTGGGAGAGACTAGCAATTTGAATTCCCCATTGGAGGAATGCTGGTCGACGCAACAATTTGGGGGCTTCGTCCGAGATGGCACGCTGTTGATTGATGACTTCTTGCAATCTTCTGGACAGACTCAATTGGCCAATTCAAGGTAAGCAGAACCTTTCTTTTTAGATAAAATATGCGTTAGGAGTCTGTCCTAAAGTCTGTAAGTCAAACACTGTTTTTTAATCCCAGGCACAGATTGGTGATTTTGATAGATTGATTGCATTTTTGCCGAGCCTGCCATTGCATTAAAATTGTAAATAAGTGGTCAACTCAGGCCATTGTGTCTCGATTACCGTGACGGGCAGTTTCATTGACGAGTGAACTAATAGTTGGGTGTAGCTTACCCTGGGAATTTGGTCGTCCCTTAATGAGTACGGGTTGCAAGATCCCAGTGACGATAATAGGGCACTGAATCGTACGGAAAAGGCTGGAGGCCATTTGTAAAAGGTACAATAAAGACTCCCGGGTTGGACGATCCCAGTGCGATAAGGGCACTAGAATTAAGAAAATATAGACACATGGCCTTAGAGTGTGAAAAACAGAAATGTGATGGCAGCGGGGGAGGAATGTGATTAATCATTACTGTGTAATGATCAATTGAATGGACGGTTGTCGACAATGGAACCAGCAGGTAGAGAAAAAAAAAAAAAAAAAAGGAGAACGTTCCTTGAAAGGGTTAAGAGGGAGTTTACAATACTCGAAAAGTCGTGAACTCAAACGTCTGGTAAAATAAAATAAAAAATAAATAAAAAAGTAACTGGAAGTTTTATGGTAAAGTGAAACGCAGAGAGTGTGCTGCTGAGTGTGTTGGTGTGTGTGTGCGGGATTGCTTACG
This sequence comes from Entelurus aequoreus, assembly GCF_033978785.1. NCBI lineage: Eukaryota > Metazoa > Chordata > Actinopteri > Syngnathiformes > Syngnathidae > Entelurus > Entelurus aequoreus. Next base: position 39,533,704 of record NC_084735.1, read on the forward strand.
CGTGCTCGTGTGTGTGTGTGCTGCTGGGTGTGTGTGTGTGTGTGTGTGTGTGTGTGTGTGTGTGTATGTGTGTGCGCGCTGGTGAAAATGGAACACTCAGGGAGAGAATTTAAGAGTTTGGCGTATGATAAAAGTAAACGGGGATTACGTGGAAAAACGAACTGCAGCAAAAGAAACGATGATTAATGACAGAATGAACTGATTGGTTTTTTGTCTGCCGCGCATGCGCAAGACAATTCAAACGACCCGCCCAGACTTTGACTAAGTCACCGCCCCCTACTCCAGTGACAAGAGAAGGAGGTATTAACACGCCCCCTCTAAGATTAATCCTGCCTCAGAAAATTAACCCCTTGTACACGTCTGACCATTTTCTCCGGCAGACATTTTTGACACATGACATTAACACTTTGGACATACTACAATATAAGTTTCTTGCCGATGCATACATGCAAGCCATTGTTGACCTTGCTTTCCCACCTGTACCTCCGGGAGGGAACCTTTGGCCAAACACTTTGGACAAAGTTAACCCTGATATACAAGGTGCCAAAAACAATATATGGCAGGACATTTTATTTATCCCATGCAAAATAGGGCTAATGACAGAGCAACAAGGAAACGACTACTTAAATTACAGATCGCTGAAGATAAAAGGTTAAAAGAACCAAAAGGTCAAAGATCAGCTAGGGTATATTCAGCAGTGGGTGACCTTGCTTTTGAGTTCCAACAGGTGGAGGAAAGAATCCTCAACAGACGTGCGGTTGGACTCGGGTGGTGGACAACACGATGCTTCAAAGCCGGTCTGGGGTAGACACTGTTTCGGCTGTGACCAGCCTGGTCACTGGAGTCGTGACTGTCCGAACATTTCCGAACAGGAAAGGTTCCGTCGTGCCAACAAACGAACACGAAGGCGTGTAAGAGGACGCCCACATCAGGAGCCGCAGCAGGAAGTACCGACAGGACCCCTGCTGGACATGAGTGTCAACGGACAATTTTATCAGCCACCCATTCGATTCTGAATGCAGAGGTACCAAAAAAACTGTGTGCTTCCTCTTTAAAGGTCGAAGGCTTCGCTGGGGTCACAAGAAGGTTACCTGTCACCAAACCACTTCCGGTTCAGATTGCTAGACCTCCTTTACAGACTGTACCCTGACATTCAAATCGCAAAGAAGGAACATTCCTGGTGTTACCTGACGGCTGAACCACCCAGCTGCGACACCACTGCCAAGACTACTCCATGAGCTCATACCACAGCCTGAAACAACAGGAATGGCTGACATCCAACTGCTCTAACAGTGAAAACCCTGACTGGCTGAGATGCTTCCGTGTGTTCTGCCACCCGACTCGCCATATGTTATGATTATCTATATATGTTGGAACTCAAGGTGTGGCTGCTCATGTTGACCTATCTTTGCAACAGCTAGCATGGTATAAAATGGACACAATAGTGTCCCACATTGTTCCCTTGCTCTCTGTCTCGCCTACAAAACCAAAGAACTTTGGTACAATGATAAGACACGGCGTAGCTGCCAAACATTACACCGACACCCAAATACCACATTTTCAATTGTTTAGGTTTAGCCCTTGGTTATGTTAAACACATAACTATGGGCTGCACTTTAGACACCTGTAGGCTACGAGGAGCTAGCAGCTACACAACAGCTGAGCTAAAACGACACATTACACATTTAAGCATATCAAATAATTATAGTTGCTCATTACATACACATAGTCGTCAAGACAGAAGTCTGATAGAAAGTATTCAGTAACAAACGTGTCTGCATCATTCAACTTTCTACAACATGAGCTTGACTTAATGAATTATTGGGGCCACCAGGTGTGGTATAATTTCAAAATACTATTGCTAAAGCATTCACCACAAGGGTAGTATTTTTCTAGTATTGGTGACAATATAAATATAAGCATATTTGTTACTTTCACCATATTGAATAAGTTACATAAAAGCTAGGGTTTAGTTGAGTTTGAGTTAATTGTGATATTGCTAAGGGGTCCCCTACCCTAACAACACCCCCCAGTGGACCATAGAGGCTAAAGAGACAATCATTGACCTCAAACATGACCTGTCCTCCGCTACTTGACTATTAGCTGACCTTTTTCTTAGATGTTTCTGAAAGTGATAGTATGACTAACACAGTCCTTTTTTCAGAAACAGAAGGGGGTGAGTGAGGGTGGATACAGACTTCTTGGAACAAAATCGACAATCATCCGACTCTGACACATTCCATAGTTTTAACGTTTTTACCGTGGGTAAGAAGTTAGAACTAATTTTAATTTGAAAATAACGATTTTACACATCGATAGTAGTTTAATAGATCAAATTTAGAATATGGAGGAGGTGAGGGTGAACCATGTATAGTCTTTGATTTCACTGATATGATCAATACGGTACAAGGGAAAAGGTACGTACTGACTTGTGTTGACAATCACAGTGGTTGGCCGGAAGCAACAACAACCTCAAAAGAGGATGCAATATCAGTAATTAAATGACTTGTGAATGACCTAGTACCCCGACATGGTTTCCCCAAAAAGATTAGGTCAGACAACGGCAACCATTAAAAAAAAAAAAACTCACTTAGCCTTGGTCGAAAAGGCTTTCGGACTAGAACACAGGTTTGGGGTACCATCCTGAGTCCCAAGGTAAGGTTGAAAGGATGGACCAGAACATCAAAAACTAATTGGCTAAAATCTGTGCACAGACCAAATTTAATTGAATTGACATGTTGCAATTAGTGTTAATGATCATTCGAAGGTCCGTGAATAAAACTGTTTTACCGCCCTTAGAGTTTTTCACCCTATGAGCTGCATACAGGTCAGCCATTCACAGGACCAGCAGCCCCCATGGAAGGAGGACTCAGCGTAAAACCAAAATGGTATTTTACACAAAAAAATTGCAGAATTTGTGTGCCAGTTCTTCTGTACAGATTCCCTTCCGCCCGCTGAGAGGGTCAAGATCAAGGTAATCAAACGCAAGTGGACGGAGCTCAGGTGGACTGGTCCCTTCAAGGTCATGGAACGGACGTCCCACACCCTTCGACTGGCTGGTGGAGGGGACACCTGGTACCACCTCTCCCTCTGCACTACAGCTGAAGAACCTGACAGATCACCAGGGGATGTCATTGCTGACATCGCCACAACATCTGCCCCTCAGCCCAGGAGACGAGAGAGATTTTCTACCTACATTACTCTTTTCAACTTCTATATTGTATATCCTTGTGTGAGACCAATCCAGTATGCTAAATGTTTCTTAGTTTTTCTTGCTTGTTTGCAGCATAACTATCTGTGTCGTTACATTAAGTGAAAAGTTTGATGTTTATCCCCGTTTTGTAACCTAAATTACTCTGATATTGATAGACGAAAGGCAGGATGTTACACTTGGTAGTGTTACCTGACGGACTGGTGTTTGGGCGTGTTCTACTGTCTTTGTGTCTCAGTTCATCCTTCCTGACGACAGTGACTGACAAGTGTCTAAGAACATACAGCGGACTTTAAATAGACTGGGTCAAAGGGGATAGCAAGACTTATTTTTGACCTGTGCAGTGTGATTAATTACGGGGGACACAATAGCTATTACCGTGGTTATAACCTCTATATTTGTTACGACCCAACCCTGAACCATTGGTGTCGGATGCAGACAACATACTCTGGTAAGTTGTGCCCATCGTCCCTTTTATGTTATTTTGGGGCTTGACCTGACTGATACAGACGCTAAAGGAATTATTAAAATTAATGTCCTTGAGAGGGCGTTAACTACCTCTACACCCTCAGTAGCACCTAAAGTACCACCCCACCTCGGTGGTGTTTCAAAGGCTCACATCCGTGCGTGCTAATGACATCACCACCGAAGGCCTGGTAACTTTGACCTTTGACCTTAGGAGCGCGTGCAGACAACCTGTGGCTCAGGTGGATGCCAAAACCTGGGTGACTGTGTTGCCTCTTCCGCTGGACGTCCCTTTTCCCACACTTACCCCGCCCCTTTTAAGTTGACTGACATGTGTACCCTTCTGTTGACAATGCCACCCGACTTCTTCCCTTTGTGGCCCAAAAGCTGAATTACACACGTTTTCAAATTACAGGACCCTCTCCGTCCCCCAACAAATTGGGTGACATCAACCGTTACTGGTGCACCACACTGATAGATGGCTCTAGGATAGGCCCTTAGGCACGAGCTGACTTATTCTGGTGTTGTGGGAAGCACAGATTGTACATTAGAATCCCGACGTCAGCCGTTGGGCTTTTTGCTATGGTTAGACTGGTGACCCCACTCACCAAATTAACACCCCTTAGAACTCCTGTTTCAGCGGCCTCTCTAACTCCCCGCCGCCGTTGAGACTAACCAACCAGACTCGTGACGCCGTTGAGGGACTTGCTGAACAACTTGCCCCGACCTCCCTCAGGGACGTTCAGATCCGCATAGCCCTTGACCGCATCTTAGCCAAGGAAGAAGGAGTGTGTGCAATGTTTGGTGACCAATGCTGTACCTTCATTCCTAACAACACTACCCCCGATGGCTCAGTTCAGAGGGCCTTAAAGGGCCTCCAGGCCCTGTCTAGGGACACATTAGGCAGGTGGACTGACCTAATTAAGTCTGTCTTGGTCTCCATTCGGAGTTTTTTTTGGCCATCATAGCCTCACGCGGTTGCTTTATCGCCCCTTGGGCTAAGTGTCACTAAAGGGGGTCTAGCAAAGTGGTAACTTAAAGACTTTCGAGAATTGTTGGTTTACTTCCCTGACCATGACGACATTGACGTGGACTCCTTCCATTTATCTCCCATGTAAAGAAGCTGTTGTTTTATTGCTAGCTTGCTTAAAGAAAAAAAACAGCACCTACTTTAATGTGGGGCGTGCTTTATAAGTTTTGTACAAGTAATAAAGATCTTATTAGAAGATCTTAAAGGGGGACTTGTTGGAAGCATATCCATATTTAAGTGTTACTTCTTTCTAAAAACTCCTATAGTCATATTTACATCAGCTAATGTCTCGTGTGGTACAAAGTGCTTGGATTCGAGTGTCCTTGGTTAGAGTCAGAGCGCTGTCTTTGTTGAGACTGCCATTACATTCCTAAGATACGGAGCACAGCTAGACTGGGGAAACAGCAGGTGGGGGGGACAGGAGAAGGAGGAAGTAGACAGGAGTTCCGGGGTTTTGGTAGACCGATCTGGACCGGGCTAGGGAACGCTTGGGTGCTGGGTTGGTCTCAGGTTTGTCCTCTAAGCTTTGAGAATAAACTACAAAATACCAACTATTGCCTGGAGATTGAATATAAACATCAGCGTATTATCATAAAAAGAATCTGGGAGAGACTAGCAATTTGAATTCCCCATTGGAGGAATGCTGGTCGACGCAACAACACCTTTCAATATTTGAGTATTTTTTTTACTGATATTTCTAATTAAGTCAGATAATTGAACTCTCAATTTGTTCACATCATTCTCAAATTTGAGATATGATGGCTTTGTTAAGACATTTAAGAGAAATAATCAAGACATGGAAGAGACATACATAAGATCTCTTTTATTGCTCATACATCTCATTTATTTCTCTTTAATTCTCCTTCAAAATAAATGAGACATAATTGAGATCAGTGTCATACATATATGAGCTCTCTTCAGTGTATCCCACTTCTCAAATATTGCTCAAATGGTTGTCTCAACTCAACCTCCTTTGTCTCAGTGATGTCTTGTCTCTTTTTTGCTTATTTATTGCTCCTAAGGGTCCCTTAGGAGCAATAAAAGAGAAACAATTGATCACAGAATTAGACAGATATGAGAAGCTCAAAATGTTCTCAAGATACGAGATCAAGCAACAGATGAGCAAGCACATTTTTGCTATGGGTATTGTCATTTCCATTAAGAAAGTGTTGACTATTGTTGCCAATGCCCTCCGATCAGGAGTGCGTTCCCCACACTTTGTGTGCGCAGTTGCAGCAAGCAGAACGATGCTTTTAAGAAGTTAAAAAAATGTTTTAGAAAGACTAGGCCTATATTTTCGTTAGGTAAAAAAAATGTTCTGAATTTATTTAAATGAATATTAACTTGTTAACGTTATAATGTTCAAATAGGGACGAGGGCGGGGTGCACAGTGAAACAGTGAACAAAGATGAACCTTTATTGATTGATCTGCAGCCATGACAAAATATCAGACAATCTCCATTGTCAACGACAGGCAGGAAAATAAAGATAAACACATAGCCTATGTTGTAGGCATAGGCATAGGCTCATACGTTTTTAAGTTGAAATAAAAAAATAAATTAAAAATGTGCCTCATAAGCCTTAGGCTGTCAATCACGCGCACAAACTTAAATTATACAATAACATATGTATGTCATCCCTATTTAAACAAAAATAAATTAAATAAATAATAATAATTGAATTATAATGAAAATAGACGGTCGCGACAAACAAAGCAGGCTAAATAGCCTTACATTGTAGCCAATCGGCGATGCGCTTCACTTGAAAGCGAGGCCAAATAATTAACACACAGTAGTATATCTGGAATAGAAAAAAACCACAATAAACAACGCAATTGCCTTAATTCGTTTGCATTGTAGTGCGCCCAAACAACGTAACCATCAAAATTATTCAGCTGACCGAACTCAATATAGATTAGACATGGGCTTATTTGGTATAGCCTAGGTAACGTAGACTAATTCGTTTAACATATCCAACCGTATGTCTACTTACTTTTTTTCTTTTTGTTAGCACTATGCAGGTGTTGCACCTTTCCTGCTTCCTGCTCCCAGACCATAGTCGAAGAGCGCAGGGGAGACACTTCTCCAGGGCCGATGAATGCTCGGGGCAACACCCTTCACTTTACCCGGCAGTGGGTCTCCACAGCGGACAACTTTAGGGTGAATGATGAGTCCGGCGATTAGTTGCAACTCTTGCTTTATTGATTGCTTGCACACAGCCAATCAAACACAAAACAAAACAAACTAGTCCCTCGCCCACACACTCACTGACGTCACTCACCTCACATGCTGTCACCTGTTAAAGGGCAACACACACACATACGCTACTCTCATAACACTGGAATAAAATGGCATCTACAGTGCCAGGATTCAGGCGAGAGCGCATGGCCTCTAAAATGCGCCCTGCTGCGCTGAAAGAGCGCTCACTTGTGGCACTTGTTGCTGGGACGCATAGGATTCTCTTTATACATTTAACTATGTATATATATTTCCAAATTGGTTCAACCGCCTCCCGCCCGAATCTATTTAAAATCCATTTTTTTCGTCATGCATCCGCCGACCCGCGGATTATCCGCGGACTCCGCGGTTGTGTACGCAAACTGCGCATCTCTAATATATATATATATATATATATATATATATATATATATATATATATATATATATATATATATATATATATATATATATATATATATATATATATATATATATATATATATATATATATTATGGTTGTACAGTATACCGGTACTAATAAAGTACTGCAATACTAATTAATTGAAATCGGTACTATACTACCTTTGAAAAATACCGGTACCGTTCTTTCATCCGAATGCCGCCGTGCGGCGGTGACTACAGAGCTGAGGCGCATGATGTTGAGTGTGTCAAAATGCACACACAAAGTGTATACAAGCAATAACATCTTGGAGAGGAAGAATGGCCAAAATCTACAATTCTACTGGTTCATGAAGGGGGGGGGGGGGGGGGGGCGTGAAGGGCAATATGGAGGTATTTGGGCTTCAAAACTAACGATAAAGGTGACGCTTTAAACAGGGAGGCGCCGCTCTGCAAGTATTGCTTTACAACACGCCTCGCTAAAACGTGGAGATTAGTATTACCACCGTTGCGTCAAACGTAGGTAAACATTTAAATAATTAAGCATTCAGATCTTCATAGGGAGTTAAAAATGTATTATAGTCTAATCAAATCCTTGTTTATGGCAGACTATATGTAATATGGAAAATTGTAAATTGTTCTTTGATGTGTTTAATGCCCTTTAATTTATATTTTAACCTTCTAAAATTGTTATTTAAGTGAAATAGGAAACATGTTTATTGTATTTTAAGATTTTCTGTTAAAATAAAGCCAATATTGACACTTTTTCGTAGTTCCCTTTATTTGGAGAAGTATCGATATCCATTTTGGTACCGGTACCAAATCTAAAGTATCGGGAACACATATATATATATATATATATATATATATATATATATATATATATATATATATATATATATATATATATATATATATATATACATGTATGTATGTATGTAGTAACAGACACGTTCATAACAATACTGTATGTAAAATGTACAATATTTACCGTATTTTGGTCATTTTAAGCATTGCCAAAACTTATTTTCTGACCGCATTTGCATGTGTTTTCAAATCATGACATTCAAGTATTTACAACTTTATCTTTTTGAAGTTCAATATACCAGTGACGTGCGGTGAGGTTCATGGCTGGTGAGGCACTGACTTCATCACAGTCAGATTTACAAACATATGAAACCTAAAGAGTATCTTATTCACCATTTGATTGGCAGCTGTTAACGGGTTATGTTTAAAAGCTCATACCAGCATTCTTCCCTGCTTGGCACTCAGCATCAAGGGTTGGATCTGGGGGTTAAATCACCAAAAATGTTCCCCGGGCATGGCACCGCTGCTGCCCACTGCTCCCCTCATCTCCCAGGGGGTGAACAAGGGGATGGGTCAAATGCAGAGGAAACATTTCATTACACCTAGTGTGTGTGTGACAATCATTGGTACTTTAACTTAACTTTAACTTTACACATACAAACTGTAGCACACAAAAAAGCACATTTAATAAAAAAAACGTTATCATGGTCTTACCTTTACTTATAAATGAAGTCCATGCGCCGCTGTTGTGCTGGATTAATTCACCCCCGCCGTAGAATGCACCCCCTGACGAGTGTTATATCAACTAAAGCCCACACTTAAACTTTCCACGTGCAAGATTGAATCTATTTAAAAAAGTTATTTAATTAGAAGCAAAAAGTGCAAAAACAATAATGTTCGTGTTGGAGGAGTTGTGAATGAATGAAATATGAAATACGTGCTGCAGTCTGCAGGTGTACCCAATGTTGTGGCCCTGCAGTCATTCACAACTCCTCTAACACAAACATTATTGTTTTTGGACTTTTTGCACCTCACCTGCCTCCACTGACTGCACGTCACTGCAATACACGTAGGATGCACGTGTGGCGAAGAGAGCACAAACAAAGACAAACTGTTTTGTGCTAATAAACCCTGCATTGGTAGAAACTTGTTTTCCATATACCAAAAATCAACTGCTTGACAAAACGGACAACTGTCCATAAAGTAAGTCACTATATTATTGGTCATGATGCATGGAGCACATCATGCTTGTTATTACAATTACATACACTGTTGAGCTAGCTGTGTACAAACAAATCATGACATGCCGGCTAATACTTTACAGATACTGTAATGTGATTGTACATGTTTTTCGGTCAGTACAGATTGGTGTCTTGTTGCATTGTGTTGTGCATTACAAAGTCAAAAGCCATTCAGTTGCTGACGTAGAAGCTAGCTTATAGCCAATGCCGTAGCATGCCGTCGCAAGGTGGTGTGTTACTACGCTAGAAAAACAGTTCCTCAGTGTTCGCTCTTACAAATACAATGTCGCTTGGTTATTATACAGATTACGGAATGTAAATGAAGTATTGTTGGCGGTTTTTGGATGCAATTTTAGAGTGATTTAGAGGCGGAATGGATAACCAACCATAGTTGAATTGCTAGCCACCTAGAAAGAGCCGATTATAACAAATTAGAATGCAAAAAAAAAAAACATATGTTTTCTTCTCTCTCATAAAGATTGTGAAGGATAGGCAAAATTCCAAAAAGTGCAGTTCCCCTTTAAAAGGAAGTCATCATCATTATGGGGACGGTGTGGCGAAGTTGGTAGAGTGGCCGTGTCAGCAATCGGAGGGTTGCTGGTTACTGGGGTTCAATCCCCACCTTCTACCATCCTAGTCACGTCCGTTGTGTCCTTGGGCAAGACACTTCACCCTTGCTCCTGATGGCTGCTGGTTAGCGCCTTGCATGGCAGCTCCCGCCATCAGTGTGTGAATGTGTGTGTGAATGGGTGAATGTGGAAATAGTGTCAAAGCGCTTTGAGTACCCTGAAGGTAGAAAAGCGCTATACAAGTATAACCCATTTATCATTTATCATTTATCATGGAGAAGCCGCATGTTTAGCCAATTCACGACTTCACAGACAGTCTGACATTATGAATCAGCTCTAATAAAAGGGAGCCACAACAGAAAGCCGTGGATTTCCGACCCCTGATCTAGCCTAAATTGCATGTTTTAGGATTGTCGGAAGAGGCTGGAATACATCAAGTAAACCCATACATGGTGATGTGGGTTACCATGGTAGCCAGTACCAACTCACCATGAAGTCACCCAAAGGGCTAATTCTTGCACATTTGAACATCTGTAGTTTAAGGAACAAACTGGAGGAACATGATAAACTTTTAAAATGCAATGCTGCACACATTATGGCTGTAACTGAAACTCATCTGGATTACTCTTTTCATGATTCACTCATATCTTTTAATGGGTTTTCTTTATATCGCAGGGACAGAAACTGGTTTGGCGGAGGCATAGGAATATACATGCAAGATCACCTACCAGTACGGCAGCGATATGATCTTATGAAGGAAAATATTGAAGCTTTATGGATCCAAGTGCACTTACCTCACCCAAAGCCAATAGTTGTTGGTTGCTGTTATAGGCCTCCTAATTCGAACATGGAGCATCTTAATGACATTTGCACTATGATTGACAGAGTAACCAATGAAAATAGAGAAATGTACCTACTTGGAGGTTTCAATGTAAATTGGCTTGCTGACAACTGTGTCATGAAGAACAGACTGTTGTCTTTGACTAGTACTTGTCATTTAACTCAAATAGTGTCTAAGCCTACAAGAGTGGTTGTTAATAAGCTTGGGGTTACATCATCTTCTTGCATGGATCATATATACACTAATGTTCCTGACATTTGTTCCACAGTGGAGTCGCTCCCTGTTAGATTTAGTGACCATAACCTTATTGCTACGTCCAGAAGAACAAAACTTCCAAAAGCCAGAATGAAGATAATTTGTGCTAGGTCTTATAAGAATTTTAATGAAACTGCATTCTTGTATGATTGATTGATTGATTGAGACTTTTATTAGTAGGTTGCACAGTGAAGTACATGTTCCGTACAATTGACCACTAAATGGTAACACTCGAATAAGTTTTTCAACTTCTTTAAGTCGGGGTCCATGATGATATCAATACGGTTCTAAGGTCTACAGTTTCTGACAGCTCCGACCCTGAGACTGCTTTGAACATTTTTATGGATTACTTTGATAATGTAGCAAATATACAGGCCCCAATCAGGACATTTACTGCAAGGTCCAAGGGCGCACCCTGGATAGACAAGTATTTAATTACTTTAATGAATAAAAGAGACCAAGCTAAAAAGGTTTATGTGACCTCTGGCTCACTGGGTGATAGACAAGTATATTGAACACTTTGAAATCAAGTTACTAAACTAAACATAGAGAAAAAGAGAGAGTATTATCAACAAAGGATAAAGGGAGTTCAGCATGATGGTAAAAAGTTGTGGAATGTGTTGAAGAGTATAATAGGTAGGCAGTCTCATATGCATCCATGCTACATTGAATCTGATGGTGTGTTTATAACCAAACCATTGGACATGGCAAACTACTGTAATGACTACTTTATAGATAAGGTTAACAAATTACGGTGTAATATGGACATGGAAAACAATGGAAGCTCATGTGCACTCATTGATAATCATATTATGAGAGGTAAAAACTGTATGTTCGAGTTGAAGCTGGTAGACACCGATGAAGTGGAGAAACTGCTATGTTCCATTTCGACAGATAGTGGTAATACTGATTGCCTTGATTTCAAATTGTTGAGATTAGCTGCTCCCGCCATATCAACTCCCATCTGCCATATATTTAATGCTTGTTTGTCCTTTGGTATTTGTCTTAAACTGTGGAAAGAAGGAAAAATCATCCCAATAATTAAAAACCCTAAACTCACACTGAATGGTCAGAATAGTAGACCAATCACAATCTTATCACTTCTCTGTAAACAACTTGAAAAAACTGTATTCAAACAGTTTCAAATTTATTTTATAGAAAACAATTTGATAAATAATGCTCAACATGGTTATAGAGAAGGTCATTCCAGTGGTATAGCGCTGGTTAACATGTCTGATGATTGGCTAAGGGGAATTGATAATGGGCTGGGTTACTTTCTGGTGCTATTTTATTAGATTTTAGCTCCGCATTTGATCTTATTGACCATAAGTTATTGATCAACAAATTGAAGTGTTACAAGTTTAGTTTTATGGCTATTTCTTGGCTAAAGAGCTATTTAGCTGACTGAACTCAACGATCTCCCTCTAGTGACTGATAAATCCAAATTGATATTGTATGCTGATGATTCTACATTATATCATTCTGCTTCTGCCATAAGTGAACTTAACTCTGTCCTTTCCAAGGACTTGAATGCAGTGTTTGAATGGGTGAATAGCAATAGACTGGTTTTAAATACGACTAAAACCACCAGTATAGTCTTTGGTTCTAAACACAGTATAGCTACAAACCCTTTATTAAACTTGCAGATTGCTGGGCAAGCAATCAATCAGGTTAGCAAGGTGAAACTTTTGGGCTTAACGCTTGGTAACACTCTCTCCTGGTCTGATCACATTAATCAAGTTGTTACAAAAATGGGCAGAAGTATTGCTACTGTCAGGAAGTGTACTACTTATCTACCACCTGTCCTATGCAGACCGGTATTACAAACGTTGGTGTTGTGTCATCTTGACTATTGCAGCATAATTTGGTCCTCTGCACCTAAGTGTGAGTTACAAAAATTAAAAACTATCCAAAACAGAGCAGCTCGACTTGCTCTTGGTTGTAGTTAGTGTTGACCATATGCACGAGAGCCTCAAATGGGCGAAAGTTATCAACAGGTTTTCAAAAAACCTATTGTCATTCATAAGAAATGTTATTTTTACCCATTGTCCTATAGATATTACTAGTCACATTGGTTATAGTTCTGACATTCATAGGTACGGCACCAGAACCTCATCTCAAGAACTACTCGCATTGCCACACCCAAGAACCAACGCCATGAAAGTCACTGTACTGTATAGGGCTATTACTTTGTGGAATACTCTTCCTTTGCATATAAGAAATACCCCTAGTAAGGTAGGATTTAAAAGACTTCTAAAGATTTATCTACGTTGAGATGCTGTTTTCATTCATTGTTTTTGCCTTTGCCTTGGTTCTAACTGTATATTTTATTGTTGTGTCTCTATGCAGGTATTGTATTATGATAATGTATGTATTGGTATTGTATTCAGATTTTATCTTGAGTATGTTATTGTAACTTATATTTTAATGAGGACCCCAGGAAGACTCGCCTGCCGCTGATGCGTCGGCTAATGGGGATCCTAAATAAACAATTAAACAAGCACGGGAGATAATGCAAACCCCACACAGCGATGCTCCAACCAAGATTTTGACCGTCTACGTCCTGACTGAGAGGCTGACATAATAACACTTAACCACCAATGCATATACTGCAGACCTGGGCATTCTACGGCCCGCGGGCCACATCCGGCCCTTTGTGCGTCCCTGTCTGGCCCGCATAAGGCCAATCATGAATTACAAAATACATTTTAAAAAGTACCTATGTCGAGTGTGCAATACAACGGTGCTGCTTTTGTTTTGAAAAGCGTTATTTGTATTACTTCTGTGTGGACTATGCTCGTGCGCGATTGTGAGTGAATGTGAACAGCGCAATCACAAATTACAAAATACATTTTAAAAAACATCTATGTCGTGCGTGCAATACAACTGTGCTGGTTTTATTTTGAAAAGTGTTATTTATGTGCGTATGTCCGTGTGTAACCTGTGAGTGAAGGTGCACAGCGACAAGTGATGCACGGTTACCCCCGAGACGCTAAAAAGAGAAAAGTTGATGACAAATGCCATGTTTTCAACAAGACATGGACCGCCAAGTATTTATTTACAGAAATTAAAGGTAAAGCCGTGTGCTTAATTTGTGGTACACAGGTTGCTGTGTTTAAAGAATATAATTTGAATCGCCACTACACGACAAAGCACGAGGAAAAATACCGGAATCTGTCTGATGAAGAGCGCAAGGGAGGCTGATGCGTTGATGGTAAAACTGCAAACCCAACAGGGACTTTTTGCCAAATTTCACACCCCCAGAGATGCAGCTGTCAGGACAAGTTTTGTCATTTCTCACAAAATCGCCAGAAAAAGTAAGGCGTTTTCTGACGTAGAGTTTATTAAGGAGTGCTTATTGGACTCTGTTGCGCTGATATGCCCTGGAGAAGAGGGGCGCATTTGAGAACGTGTCACTCTCCCAACGCACTGTAACGAGGCGGGTTGAGACCATCGCAGGAAACTTGGAGCTTCAGCTGAAGAACAGAACGGCCGACTTTGACTGTTTTTCACTGGCTTTGAGTGAGAGCTGCGATATACGTGACACCGCCCAGCTGCTCATCTTCTTACGTGGGATAACTGCAGACTTTCAAATCACGGAGGAGCTGGCAGCCATGCAGTCAATTAAAGAGACAACCACAGGTAATGACTTGTTCACATAGATAAATGCGTGTTTGGACATGTTAGGACTGAAATGGGACAAGCTGGCAGGTGTGACAACAGATGGTTGTCCAAATCTGACGGGGAAAAATGTTGGACTTTTAAAGAGGATACAGGATAAAGTGACAGAAATTGACATTTTTGCATTGTATTATACATGAGGAAGTGTTGTGCAAGACAGTGTTAAAAATAAAACCATCAAAAGCAATCTGCTTTTGTATAAAGTTAAGTTAGGTTAAATGAAATTATTATTATTATTATCATTATTATTATTATTTATCTTATGGTATATCAAAAATAATTTGAGAAAATTTAATTGAAATATTGTCGGTGTGGCCCTCCAGCAGTGCTCGGGTTGCTCATGCGGCCCCCGGTAAAAATGAATTGCCCACCCCTGATATACAGTATAATAGTTGCAAAGCAGTCAAAGGTTAGTCTGAAGCCTCCATTGAAAACAATATAGCATGTTAGTAAAGTTATATTCTTGCCATCAAAACACAGATTACAATTTTTAAAGCATGACAAAGACGAAGTACCAGCCCTTCAACCCATAGTCTGTCCTCGTTCTTCTGCCACAGTTGAAAAATGGCGAAGTGACGCCTTACGAGTTTCGTTTACAACCATTTGACACATTTTAAGATTGGTGGTAAACAGCTCAACTTCTGAGCAGCACCAAAAAAGGATCATGATCTTGATCATCATGTAAGGAAAGTATAAAAAGTCAACATCCTTGGGAACTTTTGTGACAGTTTCAAAAAAGAAAATGTGCTTTTTGTTCTGGTGAAACATAGGGGCACATAGGAGTTTGCTCAAAAATGTGGACTGTGTCCCTCGCGGTGTTCTGTAGGTCATTGTATGTATAGTACAATAAACAGCAGGGGTGCTAAACTCATTTTTATTGAGGGCCAAACCGCAGGTAGGGCTTTTCTCAGAGGGCTGCTTTTTACAGGGAATGACATAAATGTATAAGGATTTGCCTCAATAAATTATCACACATTTGCCTATGCATTTGATTTTTTTTTTTACGGACACTAAAAAATATCTGTAGATCCTGGCAGCTAAGTTGCCAGGATTTTACCGTAGAATTTGCGGTGTTCTTTACAGCATATTACTGTAAATGGCACTGTTTTTAACTGTAATATTCTGGCAAACAAGCTGCCATTTTTTTACAATTAAATGGAAAAAAAAATGTTTAGGGTGTAATACTCTAAATCAGTGGTCCCCAAACTTTTTGTAACTGCGGACCGGTCAACGCTTGAAAATTTGTCCCACGGACCGTTATTAATAACAGAAAGAAACAACCCTTTTGTGCGAATGAGTGTGAATGACTGTAAATGGGGGATGGAGGTTTTTTAGGTTGGTGCACTAATTGTTAGTGTATCTTTTGTTTTTTATGTTGATTTAATACAAAAATAAAAAAATATACTGTATATACATTTTTTTATTTTTTATTTATTTTTTTATTTCTTGTGCGGCCCGGTACCAATCGATCCACGGACCGGTACCGGGCCGCGGCCCGGTGGTTGGGGACCACTGCTCTAAATGGAAAAACGGTTCTCATTCTCAGTTGCCAGAACTTTACTGCTTTTACAGTAATATGCTGTAAAACTACTGTACATTTTACAGCAAAAACCTAGCAGTTCAGTAATTTTCCTGTCAAACTTTTTTTTTTCAACGGACAATTTGATGATAACTTGCTTTACAATCGTAAGTCTAGCAGATAACTAAGTATTTACAAAAAATAAAATAATAATAAATACAAATTTGGGGTTGTAAGATAATATATTTGTAGCATTATTAGATCATTTTAAAGTTCGAAAGATATGCGATTGCATGTATTTTTTTTTCTATCAAAATTGAAAGAACAAATATATTTGGTAAGGAAAAAGAAAGTACCGTATTTTCCAGACTATAGAGCGCACCGGTGTATAGGCTGCACCCACTAAATTTTAGAAGAAAAAATATATTTTATATATATTAGCCGCACCGCACTATATGCCACACATACCGTATATACTGTACGTCACGGAACGAGTTATTTACACAGAAACATTCTGTAAATGTTTATTTACATATCTTAATTGTTTCCAAACGGTGCCTGTAACATAATAGTAAAATAGCTGATCAAACAAAACAGTCATCATCATGGACCCACTCGCTGCCGAAGCTAGCTCTACAATCAGCTAAACAGACTCAATACCTCCACAGTGACGTTTTGGTTTACTGAGAAATTTGTGAAACTGAAACAATACAAAAAGAATGCTATTGTAAATTATTAATACTTACAGACACTCGTAAACTAGTTAGCATATTAGCTAATGCTAACGACGCTAGCTTCATTACATTACAATAGCGCCTACAAATATGCATGAAAACACTCGTACAGACATCACACATGGGACGGTCTAGTAAGTATGAATAGTTTTAGGTATACTGTATAACTTACAAACCTTGCTTGGAGTGATGAACGAAGAATCCATACGGCTAGAACCGCTATGAACGACTAGAAGATGGAACGTCACTTGTAGTTCCGGTTAAAAGCACTAAACAGAAGAAAAAAAACTGTATATGTTCACCCCGCAGCACCTGCAGTGAGCAAACTTGTCAAAACAATAACACACCTTTTCTGTGTCTCTGCTTGTGTTTAATGAAAACTATTTATTGGACACAAAACATGATGGCAGTTACGTAAGAAAAATCCCCAAATTAGCCACACCGTTTTATAAGCTGCAGGGTTCAAAGCGAAGGAAAAAAGTAGCGGCATATGGTCCGGAATTTACGGTACTTTATTGACATATTATTTCCAGGCTTCTGCAGGCCATATAAAAGTGATGTGGTGGGCCAGATCTGGCCCTCGGCCTTGAGAGTGACACCTCTGATGTACAGGGTCATTAGGTCCATGTACAACGAGAGTATTTCGTATTTCCAGCCGCAAACAAACTAGTAGTCGTTTGACTCCAATGCTTCCATTTGTTGTCAATCACAATGAATCACTGATCCTTCAAACTTACTAAGCGCTATCTGGTCATCAAAAATAATATCTCTCACCTTAAGGCTTTCATGTTTGGCAGAGGTAACAATGCCAGTCACCGAATGTGCACCATACACTCTGTGATGCATGATGATGGCAGCATCAAACTTCGGGGCTTTTTGCTACAACTGGAGTACTTCCAAATTACAAACCTCTAGGCGTACGGGAGTAAGCTAAAGATATTAAAGAATAACCTTTTCACCGAAGAACTATTGAGAAGTGCAAAACGGCTTCAAAGACACTAATCTTCTCAACCATGTCAGAAAAGGAACTAAGTCTTTTCCATGTATCATTACTGGAAGACAAGAGGAAAAGGAATGACTAAACATGCTACACATACACAAGTAGCATTCAATACCACAAATCACATCATCATTTAATTCACAACAATTCTAGAACATTCTAAATTCAATAAGATATGTTTTATGAAAAAGTTATTGTGTTTACGTTAGTTACTTGCTATAAAGCATTTCCAGTTCTATAATAAGCTTCCTAACAAAAGGGGTTTCTCATAAATGTGTTGTTAGCCCTTCGCAGGGTAGTCGGTTGGTGGGGCTTCAACCTCACAGTGTACCGACACGCTGTTGATATTGTTTGTCTGGAACCTACCCTGGAGACCGGCCCACCACCAGCCCTATATTCTATTGTCAAAGTATCCGATTTGGACTCAAATGTATCAGATTAAATCAGAGGCCAAACATTTGGATTGGGACATCCCTACTTTATAGTTTTGCTCACTATGAAACATGTTCCATGTTACTGTGATTATGTTTATATGGCATTGACCTATTGTAAGTGTTGTCTTTTCCAGTGGAATATTTCCACTGATTCTGCGTAGTTCTAAGTTTCAATTAGACATAAACTGATTAAGTTTTCCTCGTGTGACCCCAATCTGTTTTACTGTCATTATAAATATGGTATCTGAGGCTGTTAACCTGAGCCTAAACTCATATTTATAATATATTCCTGACAAATGTTGTTTTTCAGTAGGATTTTAGATCAATGCAAAATATAGTTGCAACTGTCAGTGTTTGTGTACAAATTCTGAAAACTTCCAACAAATGATCCTGTGTTTCTGACTTTGCAACAAGGTGACACAAACATCTTCCTATGAGTCAGTGCAGGCTTTCAAAAAGTTATCACAGAACTTTCTATGCTAAAGTTAAAAATATTTTATGTTTTTTTTTTTAATAAGTCAACATCTTTAATACTCTGATGAGGTGGCGACTTGTCCAGGGTGTACCCCGCCTTCCGCCCGATTGTAGCTGAGATAGGCTCCAGCGCCCCCTGTGACCCTGAAGGGAATAAGCGGTAGAAAATGGATGGATGGAACATCTTTAATACTCTATGTTGGTATTATTTTAAAGCATGGGTGATCATTTCTTGTGTACCGTGTGTTAGGCTTGTAGGTCATAATGTGAATTCTGCGTGGTGTGCAAAGAAACAACTCTCCACTAAGCTTCACCTGGAGTTAATTACTGCGAACAAATATGGATCACCAGAGATCTTATCACTCACTGCCTTCATACAGGAGAGACTTGCGCCCCATCTGATATGATTTTAAAGTCGACCTAATCTCTGCACCAGAGCAATTTCTTTGGCCTGTTGTGGAGTATCTTTTCTTCATTAGCCAATATGAACGAGGTAGATGCCATCCCCGCTAATTACTGCGATTATTACTGCGTGATGATACAGTACAAGAAGCTTTCAAACAATTAGGCCTTCTCCTAGTTTCTACCTCCCACATTGTCTCTCTAGAAATATTACCTTGCTCCTACAACATGTTTGACAGTTAAATCAAGAGGGGAGGGTGGTACACATTTCCTTCAGTATATTACACACCAACATAGGCGCTATGCAAGACCAGCCCCAGGGACCAAGTTATATCCTGCTGAGCACAAGATGTTGGAATGGTGACACTCTCAATTATGCCAAATCTTTGAGAGTCCTGACTAAACTTGTGCTCATGCACGGACACAAGAAAAAACCTGCCTGGGGTGTATGGAGGCAGCTACTTTACCAAATTCACTGATACCGCAGAGGCAGTACAAAAGACATATCAATATTTCTTATTCTTGGTGTAAAACAGGGTGTGTTCACTCCAAAATATATCCTTATATACTGTACTTAAAAACCTGAAGGAGGAGGATGTTATCGTGTGCCCACACTTGCAAATGTGATAACGTCTTGTTGGCCTCAAAACAGATGTAGCACTGCAGTTTGTTCATGCCTTGTTTAAAGTATTGCTTGGGGGCATTTCAGCTCTGGTGGGTGGCTCAGGTAAGGTCACGTCATCATCAGTTCTTGGACCAGATCTGCTGCAGCTGAAGTAGCATCATTTCTCTGTCGTGGACGTAGGCCATGTACACATGCCCACACATACAAGTAAGCCGATATATATATATTTTTTGCACTTTGGCCTGTTTGTCCAAACACAATTCAGTATTATGAAATGAAATGAGTTTATTTCGGTCATATAATCAACCATTTTTTATGTGATCAATTTAACAGCACAGATTATACATATTACCAATCACACACATACACACACAAAAAGAAAAATAATGACCGAAAAAGGAATAGGCTGAAGCCAAGGCTTATATTTGCCTATCCTATACATTTACTGAAAATTATATTGCCTGGAACATCAACGTTCAAAAAGTCAATGGGATGAAAGTAATCGTTGCCATATTTTATAATTTTCCATTATTTCACCTTTCAAAGCTTTCTTAAACCTTAACAAAGAACTACATGTCTTCAACTCATCACTGAGCTTGTTCCACCATTTAACTCCTAAAACTGAAATACATTTGTATTTTATATTCATTCTCTTTTTACATATTTCAAAAATTAATATCCCCCGTGAATTATAGTTATCTCCTCTTAATTTAAATAACCTAAGAAAACAAGCTGGAAGGCTGTTGTCCTTTACTAAAAACACAATATCTGAAAATGTTAACACATTAGAACTTATAAGTAATGGATTGGTATGTTCATAGTAGCACGCTTTGTGTATTATTCTAATGACCCTTTTTTGAAGTTTAATTATTGTGGATTTTTATAAACATTTCCCCAAACTTCAACACAATATGTTAGATATGGAAAAATAAAAGAATAATATAACATATGCAGACATTTCTTATTCAGCACGTGTCTTACTTTATAAAGAATAACAATGGATTTATATATTCAATCTGCGGTTTCCAACATAATTTATGATCAATTATTATTCCCAAGAATCTAGTTTCATATACAATTCCCACTTGATTTAATTTAAATTGTGCTTCACAAATTGTCCTTGCACCACTAAACACCATAAATGTAGTTTTCTCATCATTTAATGATAACTTATTAATATCAAACCATTTTTTTAGCTGAAGCAACTCAACCTCTATTATCCTCAACACTTCCTTCAAGTCTTCTCCTGAACAATATACATGTGTATCATCTGCAAACATAATACATTTCAATTGACTAGATACTGAACAAATATCATTTAAAAAAAGTATAAATAACTTAGGTCCCAATACCGAGCCTTGTGGAAAACCACAAGTTACTCTTTTTGACAGTCATTTAGTCTTACTAATGTCCACATATTGAGATCTATTACTTAAATAACTACTTAACCATTGTTGTGAAACACCTCTTGTGCCATAGTTTTCCAATTTTTGCAGAAGTAAAGAATGATTGATTGTGTCAAAAGCTTTACATAAGTCAACAAATACACCAACGGTGTATTATGTCACCGAAAATAGTATTTTCTAAAAAAATCCAGACAAGTTACATATTTTTCATGTGGATGGGCAAATGTGTTGAATTATTTTATCTTACCATATATAAATATGATCTGATAGACATTGTTGGCCTTAGATCCGAGTCTATCCGATTTTGAGTCCCGATCCGATACTTTTACTATAGTAGAACTGGAAATATTTGATAGCAAGTAACGAAATTAAACACAACTACACAATTTTATTAAACTTTTTTTATTAAATTTAGAATTTGCTAGAACTGTTGTAAATCAGATGCTGTATTAAATTAGTGGTATTGAATGCGACGAACAAAATAAAGTTGTTATGATCAGCTGCCCGGATCATAGTTTGTTTATGTTTTCTTGTCACTTGTGTTTTCAGCACCTCTTGATTTTTTTTGTTTTCGGTTGCCATGTCGACAGATTACATTCACCTGCCTTTGGTTAGTGTTCGGGACGCGCACCTGTTGCCCGGGCGCTAATCAGAGGGCTATTTAGTCTTTGCCCTGGCCTCACTCGGTCTGGCTTCCTAGTTTGTTTTAGGCAACAGATGACGATGTTTGTTTCCTGCTCTTTAGCTGCTAGCTTTCACGCTAGGCTATTTTGGCTTGCTAGCTCCCACGCTAGCCCTTTAGTTTTGTACCTTAAGTGTTATGAGCACGTTTTTCTTTGTTCCCGTCTGATTTATGTTTTAATAAATCATTTTCCTACCTGCAAGCTGTGTCCGAAGCCTGTCTGCATTCCTGGGAGAACAACACCCGCATCATTATGCGACCCCGTCGTCACAAAAGTGGCACAATAACTAAACCAAACTATTGGCTCTAATTAAAAATGTTTGGGGTTTACGCTCAAAGCTTTTCCATAACAATGACTTGCTCCCTGACATTGTAAACAACAAAACATATACATTTAGTAATAATAATAACAAAATAAAAATATCAATCTAATCACTTTTGTATTGTTTATATACTGATACTACAGTAGGTATCAATAGTATCGACATATGGATCGATCACCTGTTCATTACATTGAAGCTTTAGTGGTTAGCTTCTTGTGTCGTCTTGCCTGGTGTGTGTGTGTGTGTGTGTGTGTGTGTGTGTGTGTGTGTGTGTGTGTGTGTGTGTGTGTGTGTGTGTGTGTGTGTGTGTGTGTGTGTGAGTGTGTGTGTAGAATGCTTACCCTTTCATTTTACTCTAGTCCTCCAGTGATAATATTACATGGAAGAAACATAGTTTTTTTTTCCGCTATAGTGGTGATAATTATCTTAGAAGGGTCTCTGCGCTATGTGTACAGGACACGTCTGTTGCAGCTTGCTCTTAAATTTGAGCCGGTGTTCTGGCAAGACACGCACCCTCCTGGAATTTATGCAACTCCTACATGTGTGTAACAAGGAATCCATCAATGTAACTGTGTCTCCCAGAGTGTGCATCCCCTTTGAAGGAATCACACGAGTACAATCTTTACCCATGTTAACACCTGGATACGGCTGTGGCAAAGATCAGCTGGGCTCGGCATCTCATCAGCCAGTCAGTTAATATTAGCGCCTGATTCCAACGCCAGAATCATGATCGGGACATTTAGTTTTAGGTGAACATTTTTAACCACAAATAGGTCCCATTTCCCATCTCGAAAAGCTGGTAGAACATCCATAGTGAAACACAAACAGTTGTGTGATGCCATTTGCCTATACCACGTTTCACCATAACATAAGACACATTTTATTGGGGCTGTGCGGCTAGATTAGTAGAGCGGCCATGCCAGCAACTTGAGGGTTCCAGGTTCGATCTACGCTTCCACCATCCTAGTCACTTTACACACCTGGGCAAGACACTTTACCCACCCACTCCCAGTGCCACCCACACTGGTTTAAATGTAGCTCATAGATGCAGATAACGGGTTTCACTATGTAAAGTGATTTGAGTCTCTAGCGCTATATAAATATAATTCACTTCACTTTACATTACTATGACACATTTAATGGTCATATGAGTAGATTAAAACCCAATATTAAATACAACTTCACAAAGCAAAACACACTTCAAAGGCTACAATAACATAAAAACAAAACATCTCTAATTAAGTGTGATTTGTTTGTTTTTTTCACAACGTGGTTGAAAGCATGCTATGTTTACTGTACGATATAAATAAAACAGACCACATCAACCTAAAAGTTATTTCTTTCCAGAGTCTTTTGGACTACACCATTCCTAATAACGACTTTATTCAGACTCCAGCCAGCATTTTGTGAGCCTCATGGCAGAGATTGTTGAGGACCTATGGGGGAGGGTAAACTGAGTACAATGGACAAAGGCAAGTACAGCAACTCACATCCATTTCTTCTGCTCCTTGCGGCTGTTATTGTATGAAAGTGCTGTCGACAGCTTTTGCACAACCCCGTGTGTTGTTTTTTTTTTTAAACAATGGAAAGCTCACCTGCCTCCTTGCACATAAATTTGATGAGGCCTGCAAAGGAGGAAAGAGAAGCTCCAATTCAGCAAAGATTGCAAATACAACGCAATTAGATCTAAAAAAAGTATCTGTAATAATTGAAAAACTCCGATGTTTATTGCACTAATCAGTAAAAATATGTTTTCCTCCAAATCTTAAATGGAAAACATGAAATATGGATGGTGTGATAGCACCAAATTTTAAATTGATTGAAATTCAAAGAGGCTCATACATAATAAGTTTTGGTTGCCAAATATTGTAAACCTTAAAGCAAAAATATAAAAAGCAAGATTGTGTGCAGAAATTACATCATGGCAAATCACAATTATCATACATAGCTCTCTCAGACCCTTAAAAATTCCTTAAGCAATACAGTAATGTACATCTACCATTGTCCTAAAATTTAAGAAAAGCTGAGAAAATAACGCATTTACGCAATGCTTCGACCAGTTTAAGTGCAAAACAACAAAGTGTGTGATAGCATTGCCATATCACTATTGAATGATATCACATATAACTCACGATATAACTATTCAAAATAGATCAAGCAAAGTAATGTATGGCTCGTGTTTAGGATGGAACTATTATTCTTTTTAATGCCATACACGTATCTGATCCAAAGTAATGGACTTTTCTCTCATGGAATTCAAAAGTGGCATCATGGACCACAAATCAATACTGTAGTGCTTATTTCTTTGGTCCTTTGGTGACATGATTTTGCAGCGTCCAGCCATAAATTGTGAGTGCAATTTCAAATTTTTCTTTTTGATTACAAATGTTTTCCTTTCCACTTGTTTTCATGGCAAGCAATCACATGACAATTTCCAACAATTGGGGAAACAAACTGTGCAGGCAATTATTTAATATATTCCTGACAGGTAATCAATTACAACATATTTACTTTAACTGCAATTACATTCCAGGACATGTCATAATGCAATGATTTTATAATGCTTGCTAAGCATTTAACTAGCATTTTAACAGCATTTGTCAGTAGTCATATACAAAGTCTAGTTTTATACATGAATTGTTTAAATTATTTTCATTTTTGGTGTCATATATTCTCATGATGATAAGGATACCACTGTTTCATATTGTTTAAAGGGGAACTGCACTTATTTGGAAAATGTTGCATATCTTTCACAATCATTATGAATGACAAGAAGACAGAAGTTGTTTTGGTTTTTTTGCATTCTAACAATGTAGCTAATCGCAGCAATCAGTTCTACGTCTAAATCGTCAATAATACTTAATTTATGTTCCGTAACCTGTATAATAAACAAGCTGTAGCAACATTGTTATTGTAAGAGCGAACACTGAGGACCTCTTTTTCTAATGGAGTAACACAATCGGTATGCTTCGGTATTAGCCGTAAAAGCAAAGTACGGCAAGAGATAAGCTAGCGTCTACGCCAGCACGAAACACGTTTTTGTTTGTAATGCACAACACACTGCAACAGCACTAAAAAAGATTAACAATAATATAACAGTATCTGTAAAGTATTAGCCCACATTTAATGTTTTGTTTGTACACAGCGAGCCAGACAGTGTATGCACTGTAGATGTACTAACAAGACTGGTATGCTGCGTGTATCATGATCAATATTTAAAGTGTGACTCACTCGATGCACAGTTATGCGTTTGGTCCAGCTGGCCGGGGACCTTTTTTTTCGGTTTACTTAGGTAAGCACGCCATTAATGTCAAATTAGCTTGGCTCCAAGTTTCACATTTATAGCGTCGTCACATTCACCTCACTCTCTCGGCTTCCGTCTGCTCCAAAGTCTTACTCTTTCTTCGTACTTGCTTCTAGAAGCAATAATTAATCTTCCGTAAATTCAGATTTAACAAGATAAGGTTGTGAATCCTCATGTGTCCAAAAATAGTCGTCTTTGTTGTCTGTTACTAAGTCTGCCATGATTAGATCACACACGCTTTTGTTACTGACAGTTGTTGCCGGAAGTTGGACGTGCGTTGCTATGGAAATGGAAATCACTGCGATGAAGAAATCAGCCCAACGCCATTTGATTAAAATGATCAAATTACGGTAAATATTGAACTTGTTACATATTGTTATGAACATGTCTGTTATTTCTTCTATATATATACTTGCAGTGTGGATATAAAGTGTAGATTAAGGGTTTTGCAGGTATTTTAGAGGGCTTTGACTGCAACAACGGTGCCTCCCATTAGCTGCATCAATCTTTTTTTTTTTTAATCATCTTTAAAATCCTAAAAAAAAATGAATTGTGTGTTGTTGTCTCTGATAATGATTGTAATCGATAGGCAACATTCCCAAAAAAGTGCAGTTCCCCTTTTAATGTGATGTTATTGTGGGATAACTAAATGCATGTTTGTATGGGGGTCCTTCAATATTCTTATCTTTGTTATGTCAAAAGACTGATTTGCTCACATCAGACTTATTTTCTGCAAGGGAGAGATAAAAATGTAAGTCTATAATAATGTCATTCTTTTTCAAAGTGCCTTTTGTGTCTGACCAACAGTCCCAAAGTCAAAGATAAGAACATAAATCAGCACAAAATCCAAGAAGTTGAACAGTGTCCCGGGGAATATTTTTTTAAATGATATAATTGTCATATTAAACTTTTTCTTAGGATAAAATCTCCACAAATGCATTAAATCGAGTTGGAGTCTGTAAAAAGAAGAAATGTGTGAAATAAAAAAAAATAAAAAAATAAAATTATATATATATATATCAGGGCTGTCAAGTGAGTCTTTTTTTAAAATCACAGGTTATTATTATTCTTTGCTTGCATGAATAAACTTTGCTTAAGAAATTATTAAATATTTGGAAACAAATGCAATTTGGTAGTCCGAATGTCATACGGGAACAATTTTGTAAGCGTTTTACTGGACTGCAAGTCAGTGATTTGTTTAAAATGTGGTGACAGTAAGTATAGTAAAAATTAAGTGCAAATTTTGAAAGTCTTTGCAATAATATAGCAAACTGGGTACAGATGTTAAGTCAATACAGTCAATAGATGTGTGTTAATAAAGACACACAAAATATTTTACATAGTGCGACATTTATATCTTCATTTATTCTTCCTTAGTTTGACCAGTTGTTTAAACAAATGTAAGCCATGTTTTATTTTGTTTGTGCATTTGGACCAGATGTGTCGTGCTGTTATTGTGAAGCTGGAAGTATGTGAGAGAGAAAGTTCCTTGACGTGAGGCCAGTGTGATGAGAGACGTGATGGTTGTCAATAAAGAATGTACCTCTCGATTCCCTCGTTACTGTCTGCCTTTCCTGCTGAGCTAATCTAATTACAAAACCTCGGTTACATAAACAGGCTTATTTACTTTTTCAGATGAAAGCGCTGATCTCTTTTTTTGTACAAACTACCTCAAGTTTGTACGACGTTAGTTGGCGACGTGACTTCAAAAAGGCATTGTCTAATTAAACAAAGACGAACTCAGGCAGCATAGTTTGTTGTCCTCTGTTTGCTGTCCATGTAACATTCATGGTAGCGATGCCATCCTCACGTTCATGTTTCGCTCTAAGAGGCTATTTTAAACTTTGTGTGCGCCAATGAAATTCCGGACTATAAGTCGCTACTTTTTTCTGAAGCTTTCTTCTTCGCTGATGACCGGCTATAATTATTATTTTTTTTTTCTAAAAACAAACAAACACAATGAATAGGTGTGTCGTTGTTTGTACTACGCTCAATTCAGTTCAGTTTCAGTTTATTTGCACACGATAAAATGTAATGCAGCACATATTTTCATTTGTTTCATTACAGCATGTCTGAAAAGTAGTAGGAATAAGCTGAGCTTGTTTAATCCTACCCCTTTTCATACCATAACAATGTTGCACATTTCCTTGGTCTCCGTAACAGAACAGTGAATAAATAATAAATAAATGATATACCACAGTAAGTAAACAAATATTAAATACATAAATAATCTTTATCTAAAAAAATTAATAAAAAAAGGGTTCTTGTTTTGTGTACTTTGTGAACGAACAGTCTCGTAAACTGAATCATATTGGTGCTTTTTTTTATTTCTTTGGTTAATCCATTCCATAATTGTATTCCACATACGATATATGCTAAAGGTTTTAAGTGTTGTACGAGCATACAAATGTTTTAAATTAGATTTTCCTCTAAGGTTATATTTCTCCTCTTTTGTTGAGAAGAATTGTTGTACGTTCTTGGGTAGCAGGTTATAGTTTGCTTTATACATAATTTTAGCTGTTTGGAAATGCACCAAATTGTTGAATTTAAATATTTTTGATTACAAAAATTAAGGATTTGTATGTTCTCTATTTCTAGCATTTTGTATTATTCTAATTGATCTTTTTTGCAACACAGTTAGTGAATGAAGCGCACATTTGTAGTTATTTCCCCATATTTCTTACACAATAACTCAGATATGGTAACACTAGTGAGCATTAAAGAATATGAAGTGATTTTTGGTAGCCATCTTTTGGATGGGTTTGCTCACTACAGCTGCATTGCCCTTCACAATTGAAAGTACTTTAGCGAAGTTACGTAACTTAACTACATTTCCCAGTAGATTGGCAGTAGCTTTGCTACATTTTAAACGAGTAGCAATTTCTGTAGTAAATGGGAGTAATTTTGGCGCTTTTTGGATGGTTATTTATTGGGTTTTATGGGCGGAATAGAGGGCCTCCCATTGTCTCCGCTGTACGTTTATTTACAAGTTAGAATGCATTAAAAAACAAAATTCATCTGTCGTCATGTTTTTCATAATGATTATGACTGATAGGCAAATATCCAAAAAAGTGCAATTCCCCTTTCATGTTTCTTTTGCGAGACCAATGTTTTGTTCCTTTGACCAGGTTATTGTCATTTTGCCACTGTGGTTTCTGTCAAAACAGTAATTCATCCTGTGCCGAAAAGTCAATCAATCAATCAATCAAAGTTTATTTATATAGCCCTAAATCACAAGTGTCTCAAAGGGCTGCACAAGCCACAACAACATCCTCGGTACAGAGCCCACATAAGGGCAAGGAAAACTAACCCCAGTAGGACGTCGATCTGAATGACTATGAGAAACCTTGGAGAGGACCGCATAGGCCATATTGCATATTGTGTATATTGTGTTGTTTTTGTATATTGTGTGGTTTCTTCTTTCTTTTTTTTTTTTTTTTTTTAAATGCAAAGCACCTTTGGGAAGCAACCTAAATTTTGTTGGACCTGTACCTGTACATGCACAATGACAAAAAAGATCATTCATTCATTCATTCATATGTGGGTAAACCCCCCCGCCCTAGGGGAGACCGAAAGCAATGGATGTCGAGTGGGTCTGACATAGTATTGTGAAAGTCCAGTCCATAGTGGATCTAACATAATAGTGAGAGTCCAGTCCATAGTGGGGCCAGCAGGAAACCATCCCGAGCGGAGATGGGTCAGCAGCGCAGAGATGTCCCCAACCGATGCACAGGCGAGCGGTCCACCCCGGGTCCCGACTCTGGACAGCCAGCACTTCATCCATGGCCACCGGACCTGTATGTCCCCCCTTACTCCACAAGAGAGAGGGGGGCAGAGGAGAAAAGAAAAGAAACGGCAGATCAACTAGTCTAAAAACGGGGTCTATTTAAAGGTTAAAGTATACTAATGAATTTTAAGATGGGACTTAAATGCTTCTACTGAGGTAGCATCTCTAACTGTTACCGGGAGTGCATTCCATAGTATTGGAGCCCGAATAGAAAACGCTTTATAGCCCGCAGACTTTTTTTGGGCTCTGGGAATCACTAATAAGCCTGAGTTCTTTGAACGCAGATTTCTTGCAGGGACATATGGTACAATACAATCGGCAGGATAGGATGGAGCTAGACCGTGTAGTATTTTATACGTAAGTAGTGAAACCTTAAAGTCACATATTAAGTGCACAGGAAGCCAGTGCAGGTGAGCCAGTATAGGCGTAATATGATCAAACATTCTTGTTCTTGTCAAAAGTCTAGCAGCCGCATTTTGTACCAACTATAATCTTTTAATGCTAGACATAGGGAGACCCGAAAAAAATATGTTACAGTAATCGAGACGAGACGTAACGAACGCATGAATAATGATCTCAGCGTCGCTAGTGGACAGAATGGAACGAATTTTAGCGATATTACGGAGATGAAAGAAGGCCGTTTTAGTAACACTCTAAATGTGTGACTCAAACGAGAGAGTTGGGTCGAAGATAATACCCAGATTCTCTACAGAGTCGCCTTGTGTAATAGTTTGGTTGTCAAATGTTAAGGTGGTATTATTAAATAGATGTCGGTGTCTAGCAGGACCGATGATCAGCATTTCCGTTTTCTTGGCGTTGAGTTGCAAAAAGTTAGCGGACATCCATTGTTTAATTTCATTAAGACACGCCTCCAGCTGACTACAATCCGGCATGTTGGTCAGCTTTAGGGGCATGTAGAGTTGGGTGTCATCAGCATAACAGTGAAAGCTAACACCGTATTTGTGTATGATGTCGCCTAGCGGCAGCATGTAAATACTTAAGAGTGCAGGGCCAAGAACCGAACCCTGGGGAACTCCACACGTTACCTTAACATAGTCCGATGTCACACTGTTATGGGAGACACACTGCATCCTGTCAGTAAGATAAGAGTTAAACCAAGACAAGGCTAAGTCTGACATACCAATACATGTTATGATACGCTCTAATAAAATATTATGATCGACGGTATCGAAAGCAGCGCTAAGATCAAGAAGCAGCAACATGGATGACGCATTAGAATCCATCGTTAGCAGTAGATCATTGGTCATTTTTGCGTCTCCATTAGAGTATATATTATGGTGTTTATTTATCATTATTGTTGTTTTACTGCCTTTTTTAAAATTTGTTTGAAGTGTTTTTCCTGCATTTTGTACAAAGTACGCAATGTAAAAGAAATGTTAAAAAGCCAGACAAAAGGCATGTTTCTAGCTAGTGTTTATTTTAATAAACATTCAAATTGAGCATGTTGTCTCTTGTTTGGTGGAAAGTTGTACATTAAGTTATATTTTTATATAATGTAGCTTTAATGTAGCAAACAGCTCGCGGGCCAGAGCCGAATGTTTGATATCACTGATCGCAACTTTAGCCGAGTGTTCTGGGTTCGCATATTCTGTGTACTGATATGATATAATAATAAAATAATGACTGGGAGTCATGAGAGCAGGTCCGGTCTCCACCACTTCTTTAATGTTATCTTCTCCTTTCTCTCTCTTCCACACACCTTCTTCCACAACCACCTTTATAGACCTCTTGCGTCACAGCCCTACGGCAACTCTGGAGGGACAAAACTCCTCCTCCTTACCTAACATTCTCTGGTAACTTGGGACATCCTAAAAAGTTTGTTACACACGTACGCCCCTCAATTAGAAACGTCACCGTTTCGTCACAAACAAAATAGGTAAACAAGGGGAAATAGAGCAGAGAAAAAAAAACTTCACAATCTTAATGCACACAACAAATCAACAATAGTTTTAACTGATCCACAAAGTATTGCATAGGCTAGCACCCTGGCCCCTCAAAACATGCAAAAACTTGCAGATGCGAAGGAGGTCGCTCCAATCACCCCTGCGAGGTACTTCAATTGTGACGCGCCATCATGCCATCAGACTTGGGGTTATAGGCAGTGAAGGAATCAATAAAGTACCATCTAGTGGTGCTGGCAGAGTCTCTGGAAGGGGCAACCACCCTGGGACCCACCCCCCGCCCCCATGGGACTTACGGGCCACTCCAGAATGTCCATGACCACTCTCCTGAGGGGCCGACAAACCTGGGACCACCCCATGGGAACTTATGGGCAACTCCAGAATGTCCATGGCCACCCTCTGGAGGGGGCGACAAATCATGGGACCCACCCACGAGGACGTTAAGGGCACCGGCGGGTCCGACACGCTCTGCACTGCTCACACCACCGTCGGATGTCTCTCAGCATGAAGGGCCAGTAGTAAGATTGCCGGGAACGCCTCCGTAACCAGCCGGCTCATGTCCACAGCAAACACCTCCAAGCTCTCCCCCGGAGCATGCACATGCGCCGATAGGCTGGCCCCGAAGCGGTCCATCAATTGTCTCTGTCCAGCTGAGAAACTCTGGCACCGTTGCCGGTGAAGGGAGCTGTTAAGTCCATTTTTGATATTCATGCCGTGTGAGTGTCTGTCAAACAGCGCCTTGCCGGGCTTAAAAAGGTTGTCGTCACCACACCACGTGTCCGCAAAATAGCCAGGACGCTTAGCAGCTAACTATACACGTGCAGCTAGCAGCTAACTACACACGTGCAGCTAGCAGCTAACTACACACTTTCTTCTTTTCTTTTTTTTTTTTCCAACACAGCGATTAAAATCCCACCGCTGCCACCAATGTAGCCGAGTGTTCTGGGTTCGCATATTCTGTGTACTGATATGATATAATAATAAAATAATAAATGGGAGTCATGAGAGCAGGTCTGGTTTCCACCACTTATTTAATGTTATCTTCTCCTTTCTCTCTCTTCCACACACCTTCTTCCACAACCACCTTTATAGACCTCCTACGTCACAGCCCTACGGCAACTCTGGAGGGACAAAACTCCTCCTTACCTAACATTCTCTGGTAACTTGGGACATCCTGAAAAGTTTGTTACACAACAATATTCTGTTGCTAACTACCAAAATGTATGTTCTTGATTTATATTAGTGTTTCTTAAAGCCAGAAAGATGCCATTTGTAATGACTATAATTTTGTGTCATGACTGTCATTTGCTTTTTTCTACAAAATTAAACAACTGAATGAACATTCTCCAAGACTGATGATTCCATTATTTTACAGGCATTGTATAACCTGCCTCAGCACCACATGGAAGATGGGAAAAGCATAGACAGGTACTGATAGGGTTATTGCCCAAGACTGTAAGACCAGGTCCATCAACCTCTGCAATACCTTACTGACTACAATAAATCATATAACTCAATCCCATGCACTTGCATGCTGGAGTGCCTGGAACTATATACTGTAACATCAACAGTACGCTAAGAACTTTTTATCAATCCAAGATACTGTATCTTCAATCCTCTTCAATCAGATCATAACAAAAGGTGGCTTTTGGTGTCGGTTCCGAAGTGGAACAACAAATCAGCTGCCTCCTGTATGACATCAAGCTGTTGTTATAGGGTTTGTATTGTATTGTATTGTATTGTTCATTATTCTTACACACACAAACAGCTGTATGCCAAGAACAGGAAATATATTGACTCTGTGATTCCCCTCCCAACAATGACATCTGAATATTATTGGGACTAGATCAGTGTTGGCGACTTACTGTATGTCTACACGTGGGCAGATTATCACAACTGAAGGGGTTGAATTGAGGACTACATGTCGGACACACAGGACAGCTACAAATATCTGAGATCCCACAGGCCAATGGTAACCATGGACTGGAGGTCGTAGATTCTCGATGGCAGACACCACCGAAGGGGGTTCATAACAGGATTCTGTCGGACGTTTAGATGCACAAGAAAGAGAAAATGTGGGGTGTGCAGGCAGCCGTGGTGCGAGTCGTGAGGGTGAAGTGCTCCAGCAGACGGCAGGAACAATGTCTGACATCTACGCCCAGAAGAGTGCAATGATGGGAAAAATAAAGATCCTCTGCAAAACCTCAAGCTCCGAGGTTTCTCGTAGAGGACACAGGCTTAAAGGAGATACTGCCCTTGTATGTGTGGGGAAAAAATCACAAGACTATTTCATCTCTACAGGCCTGTTTCATGAGGGGTTTTCCTCAATCCTCAGGAGATTGAGGAAAAAAAAAATCTCCTGAGGATTGAGGAAAACCCCTCATGAAACAGGCCTGTAGAGATGAAATAGTCTTGTGATTTTTTTCCCCACACATACATATTACGCTCTACCACGGTATCGAGCACTATTTTTTGGATAATCTAATTAAGACATATATATATATATATATATATATATATATATATATATATATATATATATATATATATATATATATATATATATATATATATATATATATATATATATATATATTTCTTAATAAAATACACTATATATTTTATGAATAGCAATACTTACAATAATGCCCTTATTTCCTTCAGAACTAAAGTTTAAATAGGCCAGGAACATCTTAAATGTTAAACTAAAAAGGGTATAAAAGCAGAGGCTGCACTTAACCCATGCACCCAGATAGATAAACAGTTTCACTAATATTGTTTTATTTGTTTTTCCAATTGCTGTCCAGATTGTGAGGGATTAAAATATTTGCCTAGTGTCTTTCTCCCGCTATTCAAGGCTCATATCTAAAAGTTATATCTAATATTCTCTGCTTTCTAATGTTGAGCTGGACAAATGTGTTTTACAATATTTCAAACATGTTATCTAAATATGCTTTGCAACTTGTTTGGAATAAAATAAAAAGAGCAATGCAGCCGAGTAGCGGGGTGGAAATGATTATACATGTATGGTCTTTGATTTCCAAGATACAAACTGCTGTCTCAGGCCTTGGGATTCACCTCTAGCCTAATCACACTATTAGTGATCTCACCACCAGCTCAAATGTGGCTGCTGATGGGCTGTCTAATGTGAAGACTTTTTCGAAGCCTGGTCCATTCGCCTCATTTGGTCGCTTCATTGCACTCTCCGAAATGTTTCATGTGGTCTAAGTGACTAAAGCACATGACGAGCATTTTTTTAAATCAGGTTTTTGCTTTCTCAACCAACATTGAATCCCTCAGGTGGTACTGCATCAAAAACCGACATCGGTGTGTAATGCAGGGGTCCCCAAACTTTTTGAATCGGGGGCCGCATTGGGTTGAAAAAATTTGGCCGGGGGCCGGGCTTTATATATATATATATATATATATATATATATATGTATATATATATATATATATATATATATATATATATATATATATATATATATATATATATATATATATATATATATATATATATATATATATTCCGAGCGCGATGATGTCACGTTATCGATGGGAAAATGCATTTTTAGACATTATGATTTGCCTGAGCGGCTAGGAGACACAGAGAGTAATAAGCGGTAGAAAATAGATTAGAAAGGAAAGATTTAAAAAAATAATAATTGAAAAAAAAAAAAAGAGGATATCACCACATGGGCTTAGGAACACTTCCGAAAACCACTGTCAATAACTACAGTTTGTCGCTACATCTGTAAATGCAAGTTAAAACTCTACTTTGCAAAGCGAAAACCATTTATCAACAACACCCAGAAACGCCGCCAGCTT
Organism: Entelurus aequoreus; assembly: GCF_033978785.1. Taxonomy (NCBI): domain Eukaryota; kingdom Metazoa; phylum Chordata; class Actinopteri; order Syngnathiformes; family Syngnathidae; genus Entelurus; species Entelurus aequoreus. Next base: position 39,568,865 of record NC_084735.1, read on the forward strand.
CGCTGGGCTCAAGCTCATCTAAGATGGACTAGTGCAAAGTGGAAAAGTGTTCTGTGGTCTGACGAGTCCACATTTCCAAATAGTTTTTGGAAACTGTGGACGTTGTGTCCTCCGGACCAAAGAGGAAAGGAACCATCCAGACTGTAATAGGCGCAAAGTTTAAAATGCCAGCATCTGCCAAATTTCTGGCATTTGGACAACAAATGTGGCTTTTTACCACAATGAAATATTACTGTAAAAAAAAAAAAAAAGAGATACATTGGGAGATCGTTTTTTTCTGAACTACATGTGGCTATCTCGTCTATGAGGTACGTGCTAAATTATTAGTACTGCTAGCCCTCTTTTTTTAGGAGTGTCATTTAGCAACCTTGCTCTCTTGTTGTTGTCATAATAATGCCTTGTCCTCAAAAACACTATTTGTGTATTTAAGTTGTTAAACATAAACATATTGTGTCCAGCGTTATGATAGTGACACTACACTTTATGATAGTGACACTACATTTTATGATAGTGAAATTACACTTTGATAGTGACGCTACAGCAGGGGTGGGCAATTAATTTTTACCGGGGGCCACATGAGCAACCCGAGCACTGCTGGAGGGCCACACCGACAATATTTCAATTACATTTTTCTCAAATTTTTTTTGATATACCGTAAGATAAATAATAATAATAATAATAATATTTTCATTTAACCTAACTTATCTTTATATAAAAGCAGATGACTTTTGATGGTTTTATTTTTAACACTTTCTTACACAACACTTCCTGATGTATAATACAATGCAAAAATGTCCATTTCTGTCACTTTATCCTGCATCCTCTTTGTTGTGAACGTAGCACGCCTGTAAGGTGATTGGCGAAGAGGGAGGAAGTGTTGCTGTTGCGGAAATGAGGAGTGAGGATAGACGTGCGTGTGGAAAGAACAAGATAAGTTGAGCTGTGTTAGTATAGGTTGCTCAATAAAAGATTAAAAAGAGCATCAGACTTGGTGTGCACTTCTTCTGGACGCTACAATTGGTATCAGAAGTGGGATGAAATGCCTCCCAGTTCGCCTTGCCATCAAACCTGGGAGTCTTCATTTAGGGCGGAATTCCCCATGCCAAGCAGCGTGCGCTGCACCTGTAGACGCTGCCTCTCTCCTTCCTCCCTTTCTCTCTCTCTTTGCGACGAGCTTCTCACGTCCGGGATACACACAGACATATGCAGTGCTGCCGGCACCATAAGTCCCCACTCAATGTCCTTTCCCTACCATTCCATCTTGACAAAGTCGCCAGGAAACATTGTGGCACGTACCTCCCGATGACGTAGCAGGCTAAGCACACAAGCAGCGCAGTATGCACAGTTTTACTTCTGACACCAATTGTAGCGTCCAGAAGTGCACACCAAGTCTGACGCTCTTTTTAAACTTATCGAGCAACCTATACTAACACAGCTCAACTTATCTCGTTCCTTCCACACGCATGTCTATCCTCACTCCTCATTTCAGCAACTCAAGAACACAACATCAACTTCAGCAGGTCGTTACACTATATTCTTTAAACACAGCAACATGTGTACCACAAATTAAGCACGCAGCTTTACCTCTAATTTCTGTAAAGACATACTTGGCAGTCCATGTCTTGTTGAAAACACGCCATTCGTCATCAACTTTTCTCTTTTTAGCGTCTCGGGGATAACCGGGCATCACTTGTCGCTGTGCACCTTCACTCACAGGTTACACACGGACATATGCCCATAAATAACACTTTTCAAAATAAAAGCAGCACAGTTGTATTGCACGCACGACATAGATGTTTTTTTAAATTTATTTTGTAATTGCCGTGTGCGCACGAGCATACATCCACACGGAAATAATACAAATAACGCTTTTCAAAACAAAAGCAGCACCGTTGTATTGCACACTCGTTATAGATACTTTTTAAAATGTATTTTGTAATTTATGATTGGCCTCGTGCGGGCCGGACAGGGACGTACAAAGGGCTGGATATGGCCCGCGGGCCGCAGAATGCCCAGGTCTGTGCTACAGGGTTATCCACCATTTAGCTGGTCATACAGCTACATATTTACAGTATTCTCTGTAAAATTGTTTTTATGTGTTAAATTCTGACATTATGCTTGTATTTAATTACAAATGATCACAATGTAGCATAAATACCACGGCCACAGGTGATTTAATTTAAATTGTAGCCAGTCAGATAAATACATGAAATACATCTCACCTATCTTTTTTGTCAAAGTAGTTCTCCCTGATGAACGTTGGAAGCATAATCTCTGACCAGGATATATATATACATATATATTTAGGAAAAACTATTTATTTTATTCAGTGTATTTTGCAAAAAAAAAAAAGATAATTGAACAATTATTTTCCCATGTACTTGCATTAGTTTAATTAAATTCAGGTTGATGTCAAATAGTATAAAAATGTGTGCAGCGATAGTCAGTCATCAGGGGCCTAACAAGTTTGCTCACGCACAAAAACCTGCCGTGCGCCCTTTTTTTTACAGCAAAAATTAGATGTATCAAGAGTAGGGATTATATTGTTAAAATATTATCGGTACAATACCCTTAATCGATATTCCTTATCGACACCGGTATTTATCGGTACTCTTATCAGTACTATATGTAATGAGTCTTTTGAGGAGGAAATGTGTTGTGTTACAAACTTTTTTGTGGTGTTGCTTCCTTATTTGTGGTTACTCCAAGGTGATTATCACGTTAAGTAAAAGAAAGCTCACACAAAGATGTATCAGTTATTATTCCAACACTGGTGTTCCAACTATAATAATAGAAGCTGTCAAGTTATCATGAACTTACCAATGAAGTACTTTAATCGATGGTCGCGTACACAGCTGGCTGCAGTAGTAGCACAATGTTTTTCAAAATAAACATATCACCTGACACTAAGAAGTTCTAAACTTTGAAAGAAGTGGGAGAATGATTACCTTCTATGTAAAAAACATTTTTTTTGTCCGAAATTTTTTACAGTTACACATGCCAGCATATCACAAGGGATACAAAAGACTGACTCTTGTTTGATTACTCAATGTATTAATAAAATACAGGAGAACTTCTTGTGTAGCAGTCGTATAGGTGACCGCCCGCTGCTGCTGTCCGCCTGACATGGCCAAGGAGTCACAGTATTGACAGCAACAGTGTTGTATACTAGGCAAAGGGAAGGAGGCAACACCAGGGCAGAACTGGGGTTTAGAAGGTTTATTAAAACCTTTGATGAATGTGTGGGGTGTGTATGCTACCACTAGAGAATGAATGCGGACGATGTGTGGAATTAACAATGTGGAATTTACCAGAGGGTGTTGTCGGTGCATGTTGGATGTATCTTTCGTCAAATCCAAGGGGGAAGGTGAAGAGGCAGTCAGCAGGGAGGCAATCAGTCGGGGGCTGGAGAGAGGCAACGATGTCTAGGTCCAAGCAGTGGTCGAGGATCGGGGAAGGCAAGCAAAGATCCGGGAGGAGGTCGTGAGGCAAGACACGATCACCGAAGACACTGTGGAAAACACAAAAGACATCAAATCGGGATCGAGGGAGAGCACAAGAAAGCGAGCAAGGAACAAGGGAGGGGTGCCAGACGTGATGCTTACTCAGGGGAGATTGACTACGTTCTGGCGAAGGTCTCCTGGCTTCGCTGGTCTTTTATGCCGCTCCCTCTCGTCAGATGCAGGTGTGCGTATGCGTGATTGCTGCAGCCTTGTCGCTGTGTGGGCGTGCTGCGCCCAGCACGAGCAGGGGCGTGTCCTGGCAAGCAGCCAGAGGAGGAATCTCGACACTCAGTTGCAGGAGCAACACGGGTTCGAGTCCGCGTTGTGACAAACGGGTGGCAAAATGATTGCCTAGATAAATTAATACATGTCCAAACAAATATAAATATGAATTTGAAGCATTAAATATGCTTTGGCAAAAAAGTAAATTTTGCGTCCTTGCCTTGATTTATTTGACATTGTTGAAATCAAATGTTGCCCAGCCCGAATTGTTACTATGTCTCTGATTGGTACATCAATCAGTCTGAGGAGTAAAAGTTGGCCCTTTTTAATGTGAACTGTTATCCAACATCACATTTGTGTGTCACTTAAGTATCCATAGCCTGTAGAAATATATATTCTGTATGTATATATATATATATATATATATATATATATATATATATATATATATATATATATATATATATATATATATACATACATACATATATATATATATATATATATATATATATATATATATATATATATATATATATATATATATATATATATATATATATATATATATATATATATATACATACATACATACATACATACATACATACATACATATATATATATATATATATATATATATATATATATATATATATATATATATATATATATATATATATATATATATATATATACAGTGTTGGGACTAACGCGTTACAAAGTAATGCGTTACTGTAACGCGGTTAGTTTCGGCGGTAACTAGTAATCTAACGCGTTATTTTTTATATTCAGTAACTTAGTTACCGTTACTACATGATGCGTTACTGCGTTATTTTACGTTATTTTTTATGTAGTATCGGCTAGAAACTGAAGATCTGAGTGTGTTCTGAGTGTGTTTTGTGGCAGCGCTGCAGTGGAAAAGAAAAGGCGTACGTGCTTTCTGTGGGTGGGGGCGGGGTGGGGGGGGATCTCATACCGTAGTCGAGGGGTGCAGGGGAGACGTTCCTTCGGGGCTAACAACTTTCACTTTACCCGGAAGTGGGTCTTTACAGCTGAGGGTGAATGACGAGGCCGGCGGTTTGTTGCAACTTTGTGACTTTATTGGACGCAGCCATCCACCAAGCTAGAGAACCTGCACGCACTCACTGTCGCCGCTCCCTCACTTCTCTCGCCCACTCACTCACTGACGTCACTCACCCACATGCTGTCATATTTTAAAGGGCCACACACACACACATTCGCTACTCTCACAACTAACATGACATCATGGTGAAGCCAGAAGTCGAGTGTCTTAACATTCTCACTACTTTTCTTTTGTCGAGCACAAATAAAATAACATTTTTGTTAAATGTAAGTTGTGTCTTGGATCAAAGATCCTATCTACTTAAAGTTAAAGTGCCATTATGTTGCAGCTATTTAAAATAGTTTTGGCAATTTGTTCTGGCCTGAAATAAATTGGCCCTTTGAAACATATCTTTGTCTTTGTGTCTTGTATGTAGAGCACATTGTTTGTGTGTTGTATGTAGACCACAATGTTTGTGTGTTGTATGTAGAGCACATTGTTTGTGTGTTGTATGTACACCACATTGTTTGTGTGTTGTATGTAGAGCATAATTTCTCAATTGCTCTGTTTATTGCAGTTCTGAGTGTTGCTGGGTCGGGTTTGGTTTTGACATTGGATTGCATTGTTATGGTATTGCTGTGTATTGTTTTATTGGATTGATTAATTAAAAAACAATAATAATAAAAAATAAATAAAAAAAAAATAAAAAAATATATACTGTATATAAATGAGAATCGATTCTGAAGAATTTGAATCGATTTTTCCCACACCCCTAATATATATATATATATATATATATATATATATATATATATATATATATATATATATATATATATATATATATATATATACACATTTCCACATCAACGTCATTCTTGATACATCTCATTTTAGCTGCGTAAGACGGCGAACGCCAGGTTTTTGTGCGAATGCAAACTTGTTACATGAGGGCCGTGGTCTTTGTGGTTCTTTCTTGGAGCACACACACAAGTGACATGCATAATGGAGCTTAACAGTATTCATATTGTAAACACAGAAGTGTATTTTCGCTTCACGTACACAAGCTTTGCCGCACAAACAGTCATCAAATCAAATCAAATCAACTTTATTTATAAAGCACATTTAAAATTTACCACAGGGGTAGCCAAAGTGCTGTACAATGGGCAGGTTAAAAGATAATACGAGAACCGAGCAAACACAACACAACACAAACAGAACACGATAAAAAATAAATAAATAAAATATAAAAACATAAAAACAGGTTCACAGCAGGTGTATTATGGGGCGCCATTGCAGGATGGATATCACTCAGTGTTAAAAGCCATGGAATAAAAGTATGTTTTTAAGAGAGATTTAAAAACAGGAAGAGAGGAGGCTTGTCTAACACTCAGAGGTAGGTCGTTCCAGAGCTTGGGAGCAGCAGCAGCGAAAGCTCTGTCACCTCTAAGCTTCAGCCTTGTGTCCGGGACCGTCAGTAGCAGCTGAACGGCTGATCTTAGGGATCGGGTGGGGCAGTAAGGCTGAAGGAGGTTGAAGAGATATGTTGGCGCGAGGTTGTTTAGACATTTAAAAACAAATAAAAGGAGTTTAAAATTGATTCGGTAACGCACAGGGAGCCAGTGAAGGGACGCTAATATAGGGGTGATGTGCTCATGTCTGCGAGTCTGTGTTAGCAGACGAGCAGCAGAGTTCTGCACGAGCTGCAGGCGGGCGAGGGAGGCCTGGCCAATGCCTACATACAGGGCATTGCAGTAGTCAAGACGAGTCGAGATAAAGGCGTGGATTAATTTCTCGAGATCATGTCCTGATAGAAGCGGTTTCACTTTCGCTATTTGGCGTGATTGATAAAAGCTTTTTTGAACGACGCTGCTGATTTGTCTTTCGAATTTAAAATCTGAGTCGAACTTTACCCCGAGGTTTGTGACACAGTCGCTGAGATACGGGGTCAGAGTGCCAAGGTCAACGTTGGGGGAGGGAGAGCGACTTGGACCAAACAACATAACTTCTGTTTTGTCTTCATTTAGGCTCAGGAAGTTAGCTGAAAGCCAGGCTTTGATGTCGTGTAGGCAGTTAATAAGACGTTGAACCGTGTTATTTTGTGCCATGGGAAAATAAAACTGGCAATCATCGGCATAAAAATGAAATGCAATATCGTACTTCCTAAAAATAGAACCAAGGGGGAGAAGATAAAGCGCAAATACGATTGGGTCAAGGATTGAGCCCTGGGGAACCCCATGTGGTAAAGGAGCTGTGGAAAACATACAATTGTCTACTTTTATACAAAAACTCCTGTCGGTTAGGTACGACCGGAACCAGTTGAGGGCGGCGCCCTTAATGCCCACACAGTTCTCAAGACGAGTGATTAAGTCAATCAATGTCAATGAAAAAGCAGAGAAAAAGAAAGTAAGATGCTAATATTATATTTTGTGTCCTCTTCTACTGATTACTATTGCTGGAATCATACCTTGAGTTGAGTTAAAGTATGCTTGAAAAATGCTGAAATATTATAGATACATATCATATTTTTCAGACCATAGGGTGCACCGGGCTATAAGGTGCACTGCCGAGGAGTGAGTCTATTCAGGTCTATTTTTATACAAAAGGCACAATGGATTATAAGGCGCATTAAAGGGGTCATATTATGATTTTTTTTCTACATTTAAAACACTTCTTTGCGGTCTACATAACATGAAATGGTGTTTTTTTGGTCAAAATGTTGTATAGATTATGTTTTACAGACAATCTACAAATAATTTTATGACCGTCGCTTCAGGATGTGCAATTTTGTGGGCGGTCTTATTTACATAGCTTCGACAGCATCTCCTCCCCGTCATCTTTGTTGTACCATTGTAGCAAGCAAGGGCGGGAGTCAAAGAAGTGTCAAAAAAGGAGCTAACTGTATTATTGACATTCAGACTTTACTTAAATCAATAACGGAGCCCTCATTAGTGTAACAACAACGCCGTAAATGTGTACCGTTAAAAAAACGTCTGTCCAGAACTCTCTAATAACTAAAGTTCCAAGGGTGAAATATGTAAAACCACTACACTGGTAGTTTTTAGCGCTTCCATAGCGAGATATAAGTTAGAACTTTATGCTACTTTATATTAGAAAAGGCAACATCGGAGGATGAATACCCCTTAACAAGAAGATAGAGAAAAAGAAGAAGCTCATCGACTACGGTGTTGCGATGGACTACAATGGCGGAGGTGCGCACATTTTCAGGACTTATGCAGATCCCAAATACACATCAGCAGGTACCAGAAGTTAAGAAAAGTTGATTTTGCATAATTTTGCGAAACAAAACACAAGGTAATATGTCGCCTAGTAAGTGCCATTTTGTGGTCCTTATACACACTATAATAATACCCGCATGTTGAATCTCAGCACGTCTGACTACGGTAGCAGTAATGCTCTGACAATCCATCCATTGGTGCAGCTTCATAGCTTACCAAAATTGTATTAAAATATTTAGACAGATTTTTGAGCACCGTGTGGAATGTTCTATATTCTCAATGGAACATTTCAAGTTTTTGTGTTGTTTACTGGTGTCATCTTGCAGTCTACAATTATCGCTTATGTGCCATCTACTAGTCACACTTATCATTACACAGTGTACCAAATAAAATAGCTTTGAGGTTGGTAAGCACAACATTAAATTAAGTACTATATTTTCCGGACTATAAGGCGTACTTAAAATCCTTTCATTTTGTATTCCGTAAAAAGGCGCACTGTCGATTTTTGAGAAAATGAAATAATTTTAAATACGCCTTATAATCCGGAAAATATGGTACTTAATTTGTCTTCAAGACACGTTAACATTTCCATAATTATACAAGTGTGGGAACATACAGGTGCATGCAAGATTAATAGTAAACAAAAAAAAAGTATTACACCTTTCATAATGAAATGAATGATGATAAATTATATTTATATAACACATCTTTATGTGATGACGTCACACAAAGAAGGGACGGCATGGCAATTTTACAGGGGGTGTTCCAAGTGCAATTAGTTATCTACCAATTACTCAAAAACTAATTGGTATTATGGGAAATGAGTGCCAGATTAATTTTTTGGAGTAAAACATACACAAAGAAACGTTGTTTGAAATATTGATCATGTGGACATATGGGTCTTCTAAGACCTGGGGGAGAATATATAAATGATCTAGGGTATTGCAAAGACAAACACAAAAACTATGCTTATACTTAATTTAAATTAATCAAATGCTGAAACATACACAGATCAGAAACATCCTTGAAGTGTTATTTTACATGATGGTAATGGCCAAATGAGGCAGGAATTAAAAACATGAACCTGTACAAGAAAATGAGTTTTAGGATTAACAGTAAATTGCATGCTGAAATGGTTTTGCTATTTCTTTTCATTACAACCTGCACTTTGCAATGAGAACAATAACAAAACATGTAATAAATGCACTAATAATCTCCACAAAGGGTGCAGACAGACTGCTTAGGTGACGCCTAAGCATTAGAACAAACTGCTGATCATTGGCTGATCAGCAGTTTGATGCCTCCAAATGGCTTAGAATTATCATAAATCTGCCTCCCGGGTGACAGACCGAGTGGTAATAGAAGAGATTTCAAATTAAGCTGCAAGCAAGTTATTGTTGAAGCTACAATACACACTGTCCTCTAACTGCTAGATGGAATGGCAATTGGTTTGAGAGGAATTCAGAGTTGAATCTGAAAGTAAACAGTGAGACAAGTTGAAAAGTATAAAAGAGAAAAAAAAAGCTTCTATGCCACAACAAAATAGTTACAGATAATGGACTATTAGGGGTTTAATGGCTTGTTACAATATTCTCAAAAAGTAGCCCCTGACACTTGACTTTTTCAGTTTCAGAAGAAAACCTGTACTTCATCTTGGTTTGGAAAATATACACATGTGCCTTAAGGGACTCCTACAGCATACCCCTCTTCCTATCAGTAGAAGTATGCTTTGTAGACCTTCAACACTTGTATTGTATCACAATGCCCTTCTAATATCAGAAAATCGTTATTAGATTGTGAAGACAGTCTTGGTAAAACGAAAAAGGAAAAAACTTCAATGAAGCATCGCAGTTAAGCTGCCTGAATGTGGGGCAATCATTACTGCTGGGCACGGCTTGAAATGTGACTTTGATATGTATGTGATGTGCCAGTAGAAAGGGAAAGAAGAAATGGCGCGGGAACGGTAACAACTCTGATGGCACACTGTCGAAATCCTGTTGAGAGTGCCGCCTCACTTTTCGCTCACACTCCAATTACATGACTCTCCTGCATGGACATCATGAATCATAGAACAGATCATGATGCTTTAATGAAGACAATGAATTTCTGACAAGTTGGGCTCGGTTGTTTCCTGATTCCCAGACTCAGTGCTCAGTGATGGAAGGAATAGACTAAAATTATTATTCCTTACTGCAAATTAAGTGAAGTGCACGGAATTATGCCTCAATTGTAGACTCTGTATATTTGCAGGACGGTGAATTATGACATTGGTCAAATTCTGCTGCTAATGACAGGAAATTAAATTCAGGAGCATATCAATATTTTGACAGGGTCTTTTACAATGTCAACATAAATTAATGCACTTTTGCACGTGCATAATAATCAACTATTAAAATTTAGTGTGTGTTTATTTTGACGTTCAGTTGAATTCTTTGTTTATTAATGGCATCACAGAGCAAAACAATTCAGTGTAAAATGTATCCACTCTGTGGGTCTCAAAGTTACCACTGCCACAGATAGATATGCAGCCAAAAATATGCAGCTATGTGGGCTCAAGTCATGGCTTTGTTGGGCTTCTTGTGAACCGCCTCAAGCTCAGAATTGTTCAAAGCTCATTACAATATTCAATTTTATAACAATAGATGCTAATCCAAACTATTTTGCCTTGGTGATGTAGAGTCTGTGATTGTAGTTTATCACGAAAGCTTGTCATGTCACAAGGGAGGTGCTGGACATTGAGTACGAGTAGACCATGTCCCAGGTAACAAGGGAACGTTATGTGAACGTTAGGAGAACGTTGTGGCATTGTTCTGGGAACGTTCGTTTATAACGTTCAAAGAACGTTTGGTTGTGGAGTTCTTGCTTGGTTAGCAGAACGTTAGCCAAGAACGTTTGGCTAGAACGTTTAGGGAACTGTTTAGGAACATGCTATTTACATCTGTTTTTATGCTATATTGTCAGGAATAACACTCAAACATAAATTTCAACAGAATTAATTCTTTATTTGTGATAGTGATTTCAACAGAAATAATTCTTTATTAGTGATATAATACAAAAATGGGGACGGCGTGGCGAAGTTGGTAGAGTGGCCGTGCCAGCAATCGGAGGGTTGATGGTTACTGGGGTTCAATCCCCACCTTCTTCCATCCTAGGCACGTCCGTTGTGTCCTTGGGCAAGACACTTCACCCTTGCTCCTGATGGGTGCTGGTAGCGCCTTGCGTGGCAGCTCCCTCCATCAGTGTGTGAATGTGTGTGTGAATGGGTGAATGTGGAACTACTGTCAATTGCGCTTTGAGTACCTTGAAGGTAGAAAAGCGCTATACAAGTATATACTTGTATAGCGCTTTTCTACCTTCAAGGTACTCAAAGCGCTTTGACATACAACCCATTCATCATTTATCATTTATAAGTGGAATGGAATGCAGTGGTCTTGGTCGTGCGCGTCAGTGTATCCTGCCCCTTCTTGGTTCTCTTCCTGGAAGTAAATCCATCCATCCATCCATCCATCTTCTTCCGCTTATCCGAGGTCGGGTCGCGGGGGCAGCAGCCCAAGCAGGGAAACCCAAGTCCTGGAAGTAAATAATTATCACAAATACAACAAAGACAGCACTTGAATGTAGATTAATTGAATTGAATTAAAACATTGGCATAATTACTTTATCATTTACCTCTCATCTCACTCTGTTCTTTTGCTTGTTTCTTTTTCCTTTTTTGTCCTCCCTCTTAATTCCTCCTCTTCTCCTGCAAATTCAAAAGACATGCAGTGGAACTTCAATAAAATGGAATTCAAAATTGGGATATCTTCTCTTCTCCGTACCTCAAATTTTGAACCTCCCTTTCGAAAAGTGGCCAGTTTCAGGACCTCTCCAAGCTCACAATCCACTTCAGCTGTGGTCGTCTGCTTGTAAACACCCCTGCATGCCTCTGCAATCACCAGCACAATTTAGAATTCCCTTTAGAGTAAATACTGTAATAATAACAGCTAGATCGACCTTGTGAGCATACATGCAACATATGCTCAAAGATGCAAACCTATAATTAACACTTACTATTTATTATTCTGTAAAGGGGCAAGTCCTCAAACGCCACTTTTCCTGACTTTCCACGGAGGCCAAGCTGCTCCAGGACTTTGTTTGTGGCAATTTTCCTCAGCATTGTCCTCACCGTGTCTGCCAAATTCTGCCCACCAAGAGCAGTAAGAGCTTTCACCTATACAAATAAATAAACAACAATATTGTACTTGATTAGAAATTGTTTTTTGATAACTGAGCAAGATATTTTTGCAGTGGGGAATTAAAACTAATTACCAGCTGCTTTCTGAGCAGAAGATCAGTGTCGAGCCGTTCACTGAAGGCCTTCAGCTGCTCAAGAGTCTCGAAAGGCTGATCAATGAGATCTTGAACATCCACATATTCTGGCCCCACAGACTGTGCTGCCAGCCCTCTCAGCATGCGCATAATTTCCCCCTGGTTCTCAAGTATATTTTGAACTTTCATGTTCAACTGGAAAACTGCAAAGACAACAAAAGTCAAAGAGGTAATTCGTATTACTGCTCGTTGTAACAGCCTGTTTAACACCACCAGTTAAATAGCCAACTAACGTTCACTGTCAAGGGCATTCCTGCTGCTTCTTGGAGTGGTCTGGTACTGACTCGTACTGGCTGGAGTGGTCTGGTACTGGCTTGAGCGGTCTGGTACTGGCTTGAGCTGGATGCATTCCTGTCTGGACTGAGCCTGGAAGTGCTGCTTCTCGCTGGGCTGTGAGGTCGGCCTGGATGCCTTGGAGTGGTCTGGTATTGGCTGGTACTGGCTGAAGTGGTCTGGTACTCGCTGGAGATTGGAAAGTTAAAGGTTGGGAGCTCTGGCAGTGGGGGTGCCTGGACGAAGATCTGTGTTTTCTCTTTTCTGCACTTCTTTTTTGGCCGAATTTCCTCTTCATCTAAACCAGGGGTGGGCAATTAATTTTTACCAGGGGCCGCATGAGCAACCCGAGCACTGCTGGAGGGCCACATCGACAATATTTCAATTAAATTTTGCTCAATATTATTTTTGATATATACCGTAAGATAAATAATAATAATAATAATAATAATTAATAATAATAGTAATACTTCAACATAGTGTGTGTAACAGCATTCCATGACTAATATAAATAAATTAATATTAATAATAAATGACAGTAAAATAAGCATACGTATGACTGAGGAGTCATAGTGTAACTTTGTGTGGTGTTTGAGTTGTCTGACTTTTTGTGTGGCCATAAACGCACCAGTGGTTTAATGCTATGCGTGTTGGGGACAGATGACAAGTTGGTTTTGGCCTGGTTTGTACGGCAGAAAATTACTAGTTTTTCGAGATAGAAGTGTTTTACTCATGTTTTTGGTGTGGTTATGTCCGAATATAAACAGTTTTGCTCAATAAAGTGATCGATATAATTCCTGTCCTCGAAGCATCTCGATAGACGTTACAATAATTGAACGGTGTTGACGAACACCGTTAGGGCCGCTTGTCCCTGTCACTCAAAGTTGCATTGCAAAATTACATAGAATAAATATGTTTATTTTGTTTAGAATTCAGATGGGATTTGATTTGGTGCGCGGCATATATTTGCTGCGCGCAGCAGACGCTTGAGCAGTGCGCAATTGCGCAGGCACGTACCTTAGAGGGAACGTTGCTTTGCAGTCCATTTCTTGTTGGAAACACGTCATTCTTCATCAACTTTTCTCTTTTTAGCGCCTCGGGTGTAAACCGTGCATCACTTGTCGCTGCATGTGCACCTTCACTCGCAGGTTACACACGGACACACGTCAATAAATAATACTTTTCAAAATAAAAGTAGCACAGTTGTATTGCGCGCACGACATAGATGTTTTTTCAACTTTATTTCGTAATTTGTAATTGCAGCTGTTCACATTCACTCACAATCACGCACACGCATACGTCCACACGGATAATACAAATAACGATTTTCAAAACCAAAACAGCACCGTTGTATTGCACACTCGACATAGATACTTTTTTAAATGTATTTTGTAATTTATAATTGGCCTCACGCGGGCCGGACAGGGACGTACAAAGGGCCGGATGCGGCCCGTGGGCCGCAGAATGCCCAGGTCTGATTTAAACCAACGAAGACAAAAAAATGTATGCACCACTAAGTAGTATTTGAGTATTGTAAGTAAACAGTCTTTGAAATGTGACTATACCGTCAGCATCAAACACATCTTCCTCATTGTTTCTATAGCGTTCAGGGGTGATGTGGCTCCGTTTGGTTAACACTTCTTCTGGGCTCGAAAACATTTTAGCTTGTTTTTCGTATTGAAGGGCCTTGTCAAAGTCTTCTGCAAAATTTCAAAGTATGGCGATGACTCAAGATGAATTTAACTTATGTTGTTTAAAATATACATGATATGACTTAGACAATATTCCCTTACCAGTCAATGTTTTCCTGAAAACCCGAATTGGCAGCCTCTCCCAGAATTGTTTGTCAGGAATCTCAGCTTTCCGGATTCTGGAGTGGGTAGGATTTGGCCTTGGCCAATAGCAGAAGGTATTCTGAAGATAAAATAATCATGATGAATGACATAATAATAATAAGCTACAATATTATGCCTATGCACAATACTTTTCAGAAAAAGTAATAACCTTTCCATCATCTTCTGTCCATTTGGTTGGGACAACAGCGACTGAATGTTCACCAAGGAACTCAACGACCACAAAAGAAGGAGCCATCTGGAAAACAATCAGATAATATTACCATTTCAATACTGCATCAAAGAGTTATTTATGAATCCTGATAGAGTTAGTCTGTTATTCGTAGTCTGCACACAGCATCCATGTACTTTGTCACTGTTTCTGGAGTTGATGTCGTGTCATTCTCTTGCTCGCTATCATCACTCTCTAATTCTAAAGTTGACTGACCCCAAGGAAAATGGGTTGCCCTATTATCGCACACACGGAACTATAACATTAAAACATTGGCATAATTACCGTAATTTCCGGACTATAAGCCGCTACTTTTCCCCCTCGTTCTGGTCCCTGCGGCTTATACAAGGGTGCGGCTTATTTACGGCCTGTTCCTCTCCGACACCGACGAAGAGGATTTCGGTGGTTTTAGTACGCAGGAGGAAGACGATGACACAATGATTAAAGACTGACTTTTCATATACCGGTAGGCTGGTTATTTAGATAACGTACAGGCGAGCACTTTGTATTACTTTGCACCGTTGTATTATTTGTACTCTGCACGAATGCTGTTCGCCATGTCAAAGATGTGAAAGTTTGATTGAATGATTGAAAGATGTATTGTTAATAAATGGGACGCTTTCCCCTCCGTGGTAGCAGGAACCCCTATATACTACGGTAATTGCACATCAAAACCCTGCGGCTTATAGTCGGGTGCGGCTTATATATGGAGCAATCTGTATTTGCCCCTATATTTAGCTGGTGCGGCTTATAGTCAGGTGCGGCTTATAGTCCGGAAAATACGGTACTTTATCATTTACCTCTCATCTCACTCTGTTATTTTGCTTGTTTCTTTTTCCTTTTTTGTCCTCCCTCTTAATTCCTCCTCTTCTCCTGCAAGTAGTTATAATTGCAAATTCAAAAGACATGCAGTGGAACTTCAATAAAATGGGAATTCAAAATTGGGATATCTTATCTTCTCCGTATCTCAAATTTTGAACCTCCCTTTCGAAAAGTGGCCAGTTTCAGGACCTCTCCAAGCTCGCAATCCACTTCAGCTGTGGTCATCTGCTTGTAAACACCCCTGCATGCCTCTGCAATCACCAGCACAATTTAGAATTCCCTTTAGAATAAATACTGTAATAATAACAGCTAGATCGACCTTGTGAGCATACATGCAACATATGTTCAAAGATGCAAACCTATTATTAACACTTACTATTTATTATTCTGTAAAGGGGCAAGTCCTCAAATGCCACTTTTCCTGACTTTCCACGGAGGCCAAGCTGCTCCAGGACTTTGTTTGTGGCAATTTTCCTCAGCATTGTCCTCACCGTGTCTGCCAAATTCGGAACGTTCAGGCAGCATTCAAACCATATCACTGACGGGGCAAATTATTGTTTAACTAAACTACAAATAAATCCACCCTTCTTCAGAAGTCATTTGTTGGTATTTGGTCAGTTTGGAAACTTTATAACAGCCAACCTGCACGAGAAATGTATGCTAGTTAGCGCCGGCGCGCATTTATACACAACGCTAAAACCGTAAAATGGTCTGAAATTAATCATGTAGGTTGGAAATTGTTATACAAAAACGTGCTTCGTATTTCACTCTTTCTATACTTACTTGTGATAAATGGATGGCGCACCAAATTGTTTTAAAATTGGGATTCTGGAAGTAGTTAGCCTTCGTCCTTCTTTGTCTCACGGAGCAGCTTCAATTGTGCATGCGTGCAGTCTTCTTCTCCTTCTTCTTCTTCTTCTTCTTCTTCTGATTTTCATGGCGGTTGGCAAGCAACCTTGTGTGTGCATTACCGCCACCTACTGTGCGTGCAGCCTTGACTCAGCCGGCGTCAGATTGTTCAGAAAACACAACACTTTCGCAGAAAGTTAGGGAAACGTTACAACATACTGTATAAAAAGTAAATTTGCGAAAAAAACACTTATAAAAGCCTAACAGTTGCTGTTTCCATTGCAGGCAAATTATATTTGGTATATAGATGAGAACGTTCTAAGAACGTTCTAAGAACGTTCTTAGAACAAATATTAAAAAAAAAACATTATTTTTTAATATGTTCTAAGACCGTTCTTAGAACGTTCTTAGAACATATCAAAAACTTATTTTTTGATATGTTCTAAGAACGTTCGAAGAACGTTCTTAGAACGTTCTCATCTTGCATAACCAAAAGAGAACCATAAGGGAACGTTACGTTAACGTTAGGTGTTACCTGGGGTCCCGTGCCTCTATTGTCGAGGCGGCCGATCTGAGCTGTGGCAGCAAGGTGGTTGGAGCCTGTCGTGGTGGTAATTCGAGAACCCAGGAGCCCTATCGGGTCTTTTTGGCTTGTGGGACTCCGGAGGCAGCGAACAGGTACTGACAGGCCAAGCTGTGTGCGGCTTCGTTGTTTGCGAAGGCAAAAACTCAGACATGGGAGGGGTTTGGGGAAGCCATGGAAAACAACTTCCGGATGGCTTTGAAGCAAATCTGGACCACCAGTGCACTGTCAACACCGTGTATGGTGGGGATGGTGTGCTGCTGACCTCGACTCAGGATGTTGTACATCGGTAGAGGGAATACTTCGAAGACCGCCTCAATCCCAACTACACATCTTCCTATGAGGAAGCAGTGACTGGGGAATCTGTGGTGGACTCCCCTATTTCTGGGGCTGAGGCTGACAAGGTAGATAAGAAGCTCCTCGATGGCAGGGCCCCAGAGTGGGATGAGATGTGTCCAGAGTTCCTTAAGGCTCTGGATACTGTGGGGCTGTCTTGGTTGACAAGACTCTGCAACATTGCGTGTACATTGGAGGCGGTGCCTCTGGACTGGCAGACCGGGGTAGTGGTTCCTCTTTTCAAGAAGGGGAACTGAAGGGTGTGTTCCAACTATTGTGGGATCACATTCGGTAAGGTCTATTCAGGTGTACTGGTGAAGAGGCTAAACTTGGGCAATCGACCATGTCCCTCGGGAAGCCCTGTGGGGAGTGCTCAGAGAGTATGGAGTATTGGACCGCCTGATTGTAAGATCTGTGTCAGAGCTTGGTCCGCTTGGCCGGCAGTAAGTCAGACCCGTCGTGGTGAATGAGGAGGTAAGCGGGAAGGCAAAGCTCTTAATTTACCGGTCGATCTTCATTCCTGTCCTCACCTACGGTCATGAGCTTTGGGTTATGACCGAAAGGAAAAGATCACGGGTACAAACAGCCAAAATGAGTTTCCTCCGTCGGGTGATAGGGCTCTCCCTTAGCTATAGGGTGAGAAGCTCTGTAATTCGGGGGGAGCTCAGAGAAAAGCTGCTGCTCCTCCACATCGAGAGGCACTAGATGAGGTGGTTCAGGCATCTGGTCAGGATGACCTCCGAACGCCTCCCTGGGAAGGTACTTAGGGCATATCCGACGGGTACGAGGCAATGGAAAGACCCAGGACACATTGGGGGGACTATGTCTCCCAGCTGGCCTGCAAATGACAAAACTTGCCTATTGTTTAACTTGTCAAGTCTACCACTGGCTTTCAGGGGGTCATACTGTGTTCTTTTCTACATTTTAAACACTACCTTCGGGCTTATGTAATATTTCATGGTGGTCCTTTGGTCAACATTTTGCGTAAACTTTGACTCAAGCTACTTTCTGACCCACTTCAGAATGTGCCATTGTGTGGACCGTCTTATTTATGTGCTGAAGTCCTTTTCCAGGCCAAGCCTCCTTTGACCGTGTTGCTACCTCGACAGCCATGTTGTAGTTTTTAGCGCTTCCATATCGAGTTAAATAAGTTAGGACTATATGCTACTTTTAATCAGAAATGGCAGCAGCAGACTATTTTAGCATGCATGTGCATGTTTGACCCAGTCTGCCCCACAATAAGAGGATAGAGAAAAATAAGGAAATTATTGACTGTAACTGAATAAAAATGGCAGACCATATAATATATATAGGGATATCCGCTGACTTAACGCAGCATAATATGTCACATATGTCATCTGAAATTCCAAACGGTTTGTTTGGAAAGAGGCAAAAGTGTTTTTATAAAATCTGCGCCAAGCCTCTGTGGTTTAGATACATTATTTCAGGAGTTGTGGGGATCTTAAATACACAAAGACAAGTGCCAATCGGTAAGAAAAGTTGGTTGTGCATAATATGACCCATTTTATTAGAAGAGGAGAATAATAAAATATATGCTGTATAGCAGTATTACAAGGACAGCATGCAGAATTGATCAAACACTTCATTGTCCACAAAGGTTACATTTTATTGATTGTGCCCTTAGCAAAGATTTACTTCACATA
Organism: Entelurus aequoreus; assembly: GCF_033978785.1. NCBI lineage: Eukaryota > Metazoa > Chordata > Actinopteri > Syngnathiformes > Syngnathidae > Entelurus > Entelurus aequoreus. The sequence continues at coordinate 39,587,854 of NC_084735.1, forward strand.
TGTTTGATTAGATTAAAAAGATAACCCTCAGTTTTATAAAAACAAGTTTTACACTGTTATTTAACCAATGATTTGCACATACCTCAACTTAAAGGTGCTGTTGGCAACTAGCTCACAGTAAAAAATTTTAAAGTGTGGTGGAATTTCTGACCTTTTGTACGATATTTTGTGTCTGTCAAAATCCGGAAAGAGAGCGAGGTCGAAAAGCATTAAGATGGACACGACAGTAGTGGAATGTCTGCTCGTTTTGTAACGATCTGGAGTGGTGGATCCCAAGGATGCAGAGACGTTTAGCGTGCTGTCAATAGTCTTTCTCTTTATTCAAGAGGAGCACACAATAGCAAAAACAAAGGCGATGGTGGTAAACTAACAAAAACACACCATGTAAAAACTACCAATATAACTACCTACAAAAAACCAAAAGCGCTAGACAAGGCTAGGAGATATACTTCATGAAAGAAGTATTACTGAAAAAACAAAGTACAAAATAAAGGCGCTAGACAAGGCTAGGAAAAAATACAAGCAAACCTGAGAATGAAGCACAAGACGAACTAGTGAGTCCGCTGGCGAGTCTAAGTACAACTGCGTCTGAAGCAAACAGTAGACAAAGTTCCGGCGCCCACCGGCCGTCAGCAATAGGGATGATGTACCCCCCCCTCAACGGACGCCTCCTGGCGGCCTACCTGGTCTGTCTGGGAATCGAACGTAAAATTCCTTGATCAAGTCCTTGTCAATTATAAGCGATCTAGAAATCCAGGACCGTTCCTCCGGGCCATACCCCTCCCAGTCTACCAGGTATTGGAAAGCCCTGCCCCTTCTTCTCACATCCAAGATGGTGTTTACTGTAAATGCTGGGTGACCCTCAACCAGCCTGGGTGGAGGAGGTGGTACCTCAGGAGGACTGAGCGGGCTGGATGCGACAGGCTTGATGCGGGACACGTGAAAAACAGGATGGCACTTGAGAGATCTAGGGAGATGGAGCTTGACTGCAACACGATTGATGATCTTGACAATGGGGAATGGTCCAATGAACCTGGGAGCCAGTTTCCTAGATTCGGTGGCCAATGGTAGGTCCCGGGACGATAACCAGACCTTCTGTCCCAACTGGTAGTGTGGGGCTGGTGTGCGATGGCGGTTGGCTAAGAGTTGGTTCCTGGCCGGTGTTCTTCTTAACGCCGCCCTGGTGTTGCGCCAAGCCTGGTGAGCCCGATGCAGGTGTGCAGTAACGGATGGAACATCGGCACTGGGTTGGGCAGAAGGAAAAACTGGTGGTTGGAAACCATAGGCGACGTGAAATGGAGACAGGCCGGTGGCGGAGCTAATGAGGGAATTGTGAGCGTATTCGATCCATGGGAGATTCTCAGACCAGGTCGAAGGTTGCTGATGACAAGTGCACCCGATGGCTGCCTCCAGGTCTTGGTTGGTCCGCTCGGTCTGTCCATTGCTCTGAGTGTGGTAGCCGGAGGACAGGCTAGGGGAGGCCCCCAGAGATTTGCAAAATGCCCTCCAGACGGCCGAGGAAAACTGTGGTCCTCTGTCGGATACCACATCAGTGGGGATGCCGTGCAGCCGGAAAGCGTGGAGGACTAATAGTTGGACTGTTTCAAGAGCTGAAGGCAGCTTGGGGAGGGCCACGATGTGGGCCATCTTCGAGAACCGGTCCACAATGGTCAAGACAGTGTCATTTCCCTCGGAGGGGGACAGTCCTGTGACAAAGTCCACAGCTATGTGTGACCACGGGCGGGAGGGGATGGGTAATGGGTGTAACAGTCCTGCTGGAGCCTGGTGGGATGCCTTGTTCTGGGCGCAGATCCGACATGCTGCCACAAACGCCTTCGTATCTGCCAGAATGGATGGCCACCAAAAACGCTGGGAGAGGACAAAACTGGTGCGACAAATACCTGGATGGCAAGCGATCTTCGACCCATGTGCCCAATCCAGAACGCTGGGACGGAGCCGAGGAACCACAAACAACCGACCTGGTGGGCAGCCCCGAGGAGATGTGTCCGACTTCAGAGCCTCCTAGACTTGCCGCTCGATGTCCCACTGGAGTCCCCCAATGATGTGGGTATGGGGAACAATTGGTTCATGTGGAGAATTCTCAAAGGACGAAGAGTAGAGACGGGACAGGGCATCGGGCTTCCCATTCTGAGAACCAGGTCGGAAAGTGATGATAAAGTTCAAACGGGTCAGAAATAGTGCCCACCTGGCCTGGCGGGGGTTCAGTCTCTGTGCGGTCCTTAAGTAGGACAGGTTCTTGTGGTCCGTGTAGATGATGAATGGTAGCTCCGCCCCTTCCAGCCAATTTCTCCACTCCTGAAGGGCCATAATGACCGCCAGAAGCTCCCTGTTGCCAATGTCATAATTTCTCTCAGCAGGGGATAGGCGACGAGAGAAAAAAGCACAGGGGTGCAACTTCTGGTCGGTGATAGATTGCTGGGAGAGTACGGCCCCTACACCTGAATCAGAAGCGTCCACCTCAACAAAAAATTGGAGAGAAAGGTCAGGGTAACACAGAACAGGAGCCGAAGTAAACAATCTTTTCAGCCTCAAGAACGCGGAATTGGCTTCGGGTGTCCATTCAAACGGAACCTTAGTAGAGGTTAGCCTCGTAAGTGGCTCAGCGACACGACTAAAATTACGAATAAATCGAATAAATAAGAATTAGAGAAGCCCAATAATCTCTGAAGGTGCTTCTTGGAAACCGGAGTGGGCCAATCTACTACTGCTTTAACCTTAGCGGGGTCCGGTCTGAGTCTACCCTCCTCAATGATAAAACCTAAGAAGGGAATGGAGGATGAGTGAAACTCGCATTTTTCCGCCTTGACGAACAGTTTGTTCTCGAGCAATCATTGAAGGACTAACCGAACCTGCTGCACATGTTCGTCAAATGTTGATGAATAAATTATTATATCGTCCAGGTAAACAAAGAGAAACCGACCTGTCATGTCCCGAAAAATGTCATTAATGAAGCCCTGAAAAACGCCAGGTGCAATAGTAAGTCCAAAAGGCATGACAAGATACTCAAAATGTCCGAGAGGAGTGTTGAATGCGGTCTTCCATTCATCCCCCTCTCGGATGCGAACTAGATGGTAAGCGTTACATAGATCGAGTAAAAGCAGAATCAAGGAGTGGAAGATGATAGTTATTCTTGACAGTAATCTGATTAAGAGTGCGGTAGTCTATACGAGGCTGTAGGGACTTGTCCTTCTTTTCGACAAAAACAAATCCAGCGGCTACAGGTGCGGTCGAAGGTCGAATGAGGCCCGCAGCTATAGATGTGTTTATGTATTCTTCTAGAGCTTTGAGTTCGGTGTTAGACACCTTGTACAAACGGGTCGATGGTAAAGCCGCTCCGGCTAGCAAATCAATGCCACAATCGTAGGGTCGTGGGGGGGAAGTGAGAGTGCTCTATCCTTGCTAAACACCGCTCTTAAGTCATGGTAGTTCTTGGGCACTTGTTTGTTAAGTCTATGTTCTCTATAACAGCGGTAGGTGGCGGTGTGTGAGAGCCTGCTGCGGAACGAAGACAATGCGTGTGGCAGGTCACACTCCAATTAATAACGGCCGAACGAGGCCAGTCTATGTGCGGGTTATGCTTATGTAACCAGGTTAACCCTAGAATGACGGGCGTGGACCGTGATGGCACAACAAGAAAATGTATTTTCTCACAATGATTACCAGACAAGCGCAGGTTGAGCGGGAGTGTCTGGTGGGTTATGCTGGCTAATAGGCGCCCATCAAGAGAATACACCCTCTTGGGCACATACAGTTTGACAACAGGAATCTTATGGAGTCTCATGAACTCAAAATCCAAAAAGTTATCATCTGCTCCTGAGTCAATGAGAGCGCAAATGTCTATGTGTTGGTTAGACCAAGAAAGAGTACCTTTTAGCTGCATTCTGCCTGCGGCCAACGAAGGAGAACGGCGACCTCTGGTGGACGTGTCCTCTGGTGAGTGAGGGCGCACTCGTGGCCATGCGGCGGGGCGCGGCAGTTGTTTGCAGCGGGAGATGAGATGATCAGCGGCCCCACAGTATAGGCAGAGTTGGAGGCGAACGCGGCGTTCCCTCTCGGCGGTGGTGAGTCAGCGGCCTCCCAGTTGCATCGGCTCATCTATCTGCCACGAAGGAGAGGTGTCTTCTTCTTGCAGATGGCAGGTCTAGCAGGCGCTGATTGGCTGCTAGGTGGGGCTTGTCTCCCTCGTCGATCCCTCCTCTCCTCCAATAGGCGGAAGTCGATTTGCACCGACAGCTCGATGAGATCATCCAGATTAGTCGGGAGTGACAGCGGGATCATCATGTGACGAATCTCGTCCGCGAGACCCAGGAAGACAGCGTCCAACAGCGCCGAGGGACCCCAGTCACAGTTGGCGGCCATGGTGCGGAACTCGATCGCGTAATCAGCGACCCGTCGTGAACCCTGTTGCAGCCGGAAAAGGGATCTCGCTGCCTCTCTACCTGGGAGTCGTTGGAAGATTTGCTTCAAGGATTTGGAAAAGTTTGCGTACGTGGAGCTGGAGGTGGTCTGACGGTTCCATTCAGCAGGTGCCAGCACGGCCAGACAGGTGAGAGATAACAAACGCTACCTTAGCCCGCTCAGAGGTGAAAGTGGAAGCGTTTCGCTCGAAATGAAGTTCACACTGCGTCAGGAATTGTCTTACGTCTTCCTTTTCCCCGTAAAAACGTTCGGGTCGGGATAGCCGTATGTTGCTGGTACTTGTGGGTTGTATAGGCTGGTTGGATGCTTGGTCAGGCACAGTGGTCGAAGTGGGTACGACGGTGGCTAGCAGCATGTTGACTCGCTCCAACATGGCGTCTTGACGCTCCGACATCCCCTGTAGACCTCGGCTCAGGTGGTCAAGCTGGTCCCCCTGCTTGTTGATCCGTTGAGCATGGCCTTGAAATGCTCTTTTCCAGAAGTCTGTCTCTGTGGGTTCCATAGTATTGGCCGGAACTTTTTGTAACGATCTGGAGTGGTGGATCCCAAGGATGCAGAGACGTTTAGCGTGCTGTCAATAGTCTTTCTCTTTATTCAAGAGGGGCACACAATAGCAAAAACAAAGGCGATGGTGGTAAACTAACAAAAACACACCATGTAAAAACTACCAATATAACTACCTACAAAAAAACAAAAGCGCTAGACAAGGCTAGGAGATATACTTCATGAAAGAAGTATTACTGAAAAAACAAAGTACAAAATAAAGGTGCTAGACAAGGAAAAAATACAAGCAAACCTGAGAATGAAGCACAAGACGAACTAGTGAGTCCGCTGGCGAGTCTAAGTACAACTGCGTCTGAAGCAAACAGTAGACAAAGTTCCGGCGCCCACCGGCTGTCAGCAACCAGGTTAAATAGGTTACCCCTAATCATTCTCAGGTGTGTGCTGCTGCCTTGCGCCAGCTGCACCCAATACTGTGGACGAGAGAGAGAGTGAACATGGTGTGCAGACAACAACAGAAATGAGCAAGGATAAATCAGATTACCACACGTTTCTCTTTTTTGTATTCTGAACCATTGGAAGAGCATATGTGGGTTAGAGTTGAACGTATGGTCGGCCTGACCATTGTACAAAATGTTTTGATTGTTTATTATGACTAAGGGATTCAAGGATGTTGCAGAACAAACAGGTCCAAAACAACTGGACCTTGACACATGAGGGAAACACATATATGGCCAAGTAGACCAAGTCTATGTGTGATTCGCATGATTCTCGATTCATCCAACGTCTACGGGGACGTTGTCTGTTTGCATGGCAATTCAATCCAACCTTGTACCATTTGATTATGGGTAAATAAAACTTTTGTACAATGGTCAGGCCGACCATACGTTGAACTCTAACCCACATATGCTCTTCTAATGTCTTCCCTGGATGGTCCTGAGAACCCGCACGACAGCTTAGGACTGTCACAATATGTTACTCCAAAACCTGTATGTACCTTTCAGCATTTATGGTGCCTTCACAGATGTGTAAATTACTCATGCCTTGGGCACTAATACACCCCCATACCGTCACAGATGCTGGCTTTTGAACTTTGCGCCTATAACAGTCTGGATCAGACCTGGGCATTATGTGCCCCGTGGGCCACATCCGGCCCTTTGTACGTCCCTGTCCGGCCCGTGTGAGGCCAATCATAAATTACAAAATAAATTTTAAAAAGTATCTATCTCGAGTGTGCAATACAACGGTGCTGCTTTTGTTTTGAAAAGCTTTATTTGTATTACTTCCGTGTGGACGTATGCTCGTGCGCGACTGTGAGCAAATGTGAACAGCGCAATCACAAATTACAAAATAAAGTTTAAAAAACATCTATGTCGTGCGTGCAATACAATTGTGCTGCTTTTATTTTGAAAAGTGTTATTTATGGGCGTATGTCCGTGTGAAACCTGTGAGTGAAGGTGCACAGCGACAAGTGATGCACGGTTACCCCCGAGACGCTAAAAAGAGAAAAGTTGATGACGAATGGCGTGTTTTCAACAAGACGTGGACTGCCAAGTAAAGTTAAAGCCGTGTGCTTAATTTGTGGTACACATGTTGCTGTGTTTAAAAAATATAGTGTAACGACCTGCTGAAGTTGATGTTGTCTTCTTGAGTTGCGGAAATGAGGAGTGAGGATAGACGTGCGTGTGGAAGGAACGAGATAAGTTGAGCTGTGTTAGTATAGCTTGCTCAATAAAAGTTTAAAAAGAGCGTCAGACTTGGTGTGCACTTCTTCTGGGCGCTACAATTGGTGGCAGAAGTAAAACTTTGCGCATACTGCGCTGCTTGTCTGCTCAGCCTGCTACGTCATCGGGAGGTATGTGCCACGTGAGGAGCTCGCCGCAAAGAGAGAGAGAGAGAGCGAGAGAGAGAGAGAGAGGGATAGAGAGAGAGAAAGAGAGAGAGGGATATATATAGAGAGAGAGAGAGAGAGAGAGAGAGAGGGAGGAAGGAGAGAGGCAGTGTCTATATGTGCAGCGCACGCTGCTTGGCATGGGGGAATTCCGCCCTCAATGAAGATTCCCAGGTTTGATAGCAAGGCGAACTGGGAGGCATTTCATCCCACTTCTGACACCAATTGTAGCGACCAGAAGAAGTGCACATCAAGTCTGACGCTCTTTTTAAACTTTTATTGAGCAACCTATACTAACACAGCTCAACTTATCTTGTTCTTTCCACACGCACATCTATCTTCACTCCTCATTTCCGCAACAGCAACGCTTCCTCCTTCTTCGCCAATCACCTTACAGGCGTGCTACGTTCACAACAAAGAGGATGCAGGATAAAGTGACAAAAATTTACATTTTTGCATTGTATTATACATCAGGAAGTGTTGTGTAAGAAAGTGTTTAAAATAAAACCATCAAAAGCCATTCTTTATCATGAATCAATTTAAGTGGACAAAAACAAGTTGAAAAACTTATTCGGGTGTTACCATTTAGTGGTCAATTGTACGGAATATGTACTTCACTGTGCAACCTACTAATAAAAGTCTCAATCAATCAATCAATCTGCTTTTGTATAAAGATAAGTTAGGTTAAATGAAAATATTATTATTATTTATCTTACGGTATATCAAAAATAATTTAAGCAACATTTTATTGAAATATTGTCTGTGTGGCCCTCCAGCAGTGCTGGGGTTGCTCATGTGGCCCCCGGTAAAAATTAATTGCCCACCCCTGGTCTGGATGGTTCTTTTCCTATTTGGTCCGGAGGACACGACATCCATAATTTCCAAAAACAATTTGAAATGTGGACTCGTCAGACTACAGATCACTTTTCCACTTTGCATCAGTCCATCTTCGATGAGCTCGGGCCCAGCGAAGCCGGCTGCAATTCTGGGTGTTGCTGATAAATGGCTTTCGCTTTACATAGTTGCGTTTTAACCTGCACTTACAGATGTAGCGACGAACTGTAGTTACTGACAGTAGTTCACCTGTGGGATGTTCCAAATAAGTGTTTGATGAGCTTTCCTCCACTTAGTCTTTTTTGCCACTTGCGCCAGCTTTTTTGAAACATGTTGCAGGCATCAAATTCCAAATGAGCTAATGTTTACAAAAAATAACTATGTTTACCAGTTCGAACGTTAAGTATTGTGTCTTTGCAGTTTATCCAATTGAATATAAGTTGAAAAGGAGTTGCAAATCATTGTATTCTGTTTTAATTTACGATTTACACAACGTGCCAACACAGGGGTTAGTATGTGTGCCTCACAATACAAAGGTCTTGGGTTCGATCTTGGGCTCGGGATCTTTCTGTGTGGGGTTTGCATGTTCTCTGCGTGATTACGTGGGTTCCCCCCGGGTACCTCTGCTTCTCCCCACCTCCAAAGACATGCACCTGGGGATAGGTTGATTTGCAACACTAAATTGGCCCGAGTGTGTGAATGTGAGTGTGAATGTTGTCTGTCTATCTGTGTTGACCCTGCGATGAGGTGGAGACTTGTCCAGGGTGTGCCCCGCCTTCCGCCCGTGTGCAGCTGGGATAAGGCTCCAGCACCCCCAGCGACCCCATAAGGGACAAGCGGAAGAAAATGGATGAATGGATGGACAACGTGCCAACTTCACTGGTTTTGGGTTTTGTACTTTGTAAAATACAATGGAAAGTTGGTGCTCACTAGGCATCTGTGTAAATGTTGCAAACAGCCCCTTTAAGAGTGCCCCAACTTAAGAGTGTTTTGAGGTAAGAGCTGTCTCTAGGCCAGGGGTCACCAACGCGGTGCCCGCGGGCACCAGGTCGCCCGTAAGGACCAGATGAGTCGCCCGCGGGTCTGTTCTAAAAAAAAAAAAAAAAAAAAAATTTTTTTTTTAAATATATATATACATTTTTTAAATTAAATCTACAATAAAAAAAACACAAGATACACTTTCAATCAGTGCATCAACCCAAACAACCTCCCCCATGCACACTCATCCACACCTACTCACACAAAAGGGGTTATTTCTTTCTGCTACCAATATTCTGGTTCCCACAACATAGACAACACATCTGCAAGGGACACAGTCCCTGAAGCACACATGATTGTATAGGCTGCTGGTCCACTAACATTTTCATTAATTACTATTTTTTATGTAATTATTTTTATATTGTTTTACTTTCTTTTTTTTCCAAGAAAATGTTTTTTATTTATTTAACTTATTTTATTTAATTTTTTAAAAAAGGGCCTTATCTTCAACAGACCAGGTTGTCAATGAAATTAGATTTGTTTAAAGGGTTTTTTAAACCAGGCCCAGTCCAGATAATGTCCAAGTCGGACTCAGCAACACACACCTTCATTCATGTACACAGAAAAAAATTAGGGAACACAACAGATTGCATATAATTTATAAACAAAATTACATTTTCAAAATAAGCATTTATGTACAGTCCAGATTATGTCCAGGTCACTCAAATTAGGGAACACAACAACAGATATCATATAATCTATAAACATAATTATACTTTCAAAATAAGCCTTTGAGGACTTCTCATCTTTTTTTTAATGTTTTTTGGCATCATTATCGTTTTCAACCATGTAACTTTCTAAAATTAGAAAATACTGAATAAATGTTTTAAAGAAAGTAATACTAAGTGAATATCTGTTTTTGGCCTTAAAAATAAACATTTTACCGAGTACTATAATTAAATTGACTAAATCATGATTGTCAATGAACTCTCCTAAAATAACAGAAACCACATTAAGCTTCATAAACAAACCAATCCTTAAACACATTTTTCAACTTCCACCCAAAACAAAGACACAATATGACAATACCAAAACAAATACAGGGTGGATTCAGGCTCCTGACAACAAAATCGGCAATCATCTGACTTTGTCATATTCCATAATTTTAACATTTTCCCTGTGGGTAAGAAGTTATAAATAATTTTAATTTGAAAATAACGATTTTGCACATCGATAGTGGTTTTATAGATTAGTTTGAATATGGCATCCCATGGCAACGGGCAGTCAAAAAAGTCCTCCCATTTTCCATTTGTGTTGTATGAGGCAGCCTTCAAAGATTACTTTATTAAATAAAAATGATATATTTTTCTATTTATTTTAGTTTCTTTTTTGCCAACTAGAATTTCTTATTAGAGGTTTACAAACTAATAATTTAGTAGTTCCATAATTAATTATTTGTTTCCATCTTTTCCCAATTACTCCAGTTAGTTGATAAAATGAAAAGCTTGAGCAAGCATCACCATACATAGCTCTAAATTCATCATACTTCATAATTTTACCATTCTCATTGATAATATCATTGACAAAAATGATTCCTCTTTCAAACATATTTTTCCAAAAGAAAGGCTTTCCATCTATTACAATATTAGAGTTCATCCATATTAACTGCTGCAAAATATCGTCTCTTTTTTTCTGGCACATAAAATTGAAAACACCACTATGAGTGGATTGTTTCCTTTATGAACCCCGCCATGTTACCCAGCAGACTCTCTGGGAGGGGATCACTTGTAAAAAAGGATACAATTTATTTTGATACAGTACATGTTTTTTGTCCAACAGGACATTTGTGTACCACTCAATGTTTAAATACATATTTGGAACAATTGATGCTTTTAAAGACAGACACATAGCTTCAAGGTTGAGAAGTTCCAGGCCCCCATATTCATACTCTTTGTACAAAACCTTTCTTTTAATCTTTTCTGGTTTGCCGTTCCAGACAAAATCGAAGACCCTCCGCTCATAAATCTTAAAAAAGTTTTGTGATGGAGCTGGTAATGACAAAAACTAATAAATAAATTGAGGAATAATTAACGAGTTGGCAATAGACATTTTACCATACAAGGTTAGGGATTTCCCTTTCCATAATTGCATAATTTTGTCCAGCTTTCTTAGTCGATTATCATAATTTACTGAGCCTAGATCTTCCAGATTTTCTGGGACAACAACACCAAGTATGTTAACTGGTCCATCTGTCCACAAAACAGGCACTTTGCATTCCATTCGAAAGGACATTCCCTTTAGATTTCCGATCCTTAAAATTTTACATTTATCATAATTAAGCTTTAGGCCAGATTGCTGTGAAAATATGTCCAAAAGATTAAGAAGGTTCCGCAAACAATGAGGAAAAATCTTATCTTTGTGAATCAGCCTTTTCTGACATGAACTTCATCAAGAACAAACACAGAACACGCCTCACTGATGCACATCTGTAAGACTCACTCAGAGTTGCAGTGTCAAGTTACACACCAGAGTACAACACACTAGTTAACAGCATGCAATGCCAGGCTTCCCACTAACTGACAAATAAACAGATAACAGATTTGGTGTCCAGTTCAAAGTGTGACATGATTTAAAAATTTGAGAGTTTACTTTTGTATTTTACATGAGTTATTATTTGTACAAACATGGTGCAAAGTAATTCATGATTTGTTAAAAAATGTTAGTGGCTAGCTAGTTAAAATGGGATATTGTGATTTCACAAGACTGTCTAAGAAGTGATCATTTGAAAATGTTCAATTTGAAAAATGTGCACTTAGAGAAAATATAAAAATAAAGTGTTGCATATTGATATTTATCTGTTTCTATATATATTTATTGTGAGAAATCATTAAGATGATCAGTGTTTCCACAAAGATAAATATAATTAATTATTAATAATAACAGAGTTAAAGGTAAATTGAGCAAATTGGCTACTTCTGGCAATTTATTTAAGTGTGTATCTAACTGGTAGCCCTTCGCATTAATCAGTACCCAAGAAGTAGCCCTTGGTTTCAAAAAGGTTGGTGACCCCTGCTCTAGGCTAATTGTTATGCTTATTGCTAATTCTTAAGTTATAAAGAAAATATTTTAGTTGAAAGCATCCCCGCCATGAGTTGGCATAGCAAATGCCAAATTGAACCCTGTAAGATCTGCTTTAAAACATTTGGTCTTACTCATTAGCATTAGCTCATACAAAAATTAAATACTGTATCACTGCTAGTCTGCACAATACTGATGCAGAATTAATCTAATGCCAGCCAAAAATTTAAAAATAATATCTAAAGGTCATTAATCGATGAACATTTTATCAATGAAAATATGAAAAAGCTGCTAATGATGTGTTTGGCGGAGAAGCAACTAGAAGGAGATGCCAGAGAAGTCTACTCTCCAGGGTAAATGCCGTACATTATTAATACATTACTTATTAAATTATTAGTTGTTAGCTGTACATTTTATTGTATTAATTGTAAACAATATTTATTATCTTAAATGTTTGTTTGGTTTGAATGCAATTTGATGTGCGATACAAGTGTTATGGGTAAAGAACTTTGTCAAAGAACCAATTGAGCTCATACAGTAAGGTGAGATACTACTGTATGTGCTTTATTGTGCTTGTATGGTTGGTGGTAAGCCACTATTTTAAAGCCTGTGAATGTATATCAGTATCTGTCACATCCTCCTTGTCAAAGTTGCATGGAGACATCCTGCACCATATTCTCAAACTAAAAGTATTGTCATTGTAGTTTTGTTTTTATTGTTGTAGCCAATGCATGGAGGTCAATCGTCGCCTCAGCTCTTACTTGTGTGGTTTGTCACTTGGCAGAATGATGCACTTTCATGAATCATTTGGTCAGATTTCCAAACTGTCGCACGCCATTTTGTCATCCTGACATCTCCATCCGAGCATACAAATGTCATGGTTAAAATTGTTCGCCTGAGAGGGAATTGAGGTTCACACACATCCCCAAAAAAGATTTAGTGTCACAAAATAATGCTCTTGGGTTTGCTCCACGACTTGAGCTCCCGAGTTAGCAGGTTGACTTAATCGAATATGTAAGTGTTTTAAAGAAGTTTGCTTGCTCGTCCAAAAGACCATACTTTTTTTTTTCTTTCCTTCCTTATCCGAATGGCAGCAGTTTCAAAAGCGAAGCCAAGACTTCCCGATCTCCAGCTACCTCCTCCAGTTCCACCTGAGGAACAGTCACTACATTTCCATGTACTAAATTAGTGTGATTTCTCATAGTTCAGTTTTTTGTATTTTCACACCTATGTGTGAAGTCCAAGGGTCAATGCATTCTCTCTAATGCGACTATTGGTCATACACGGTGTGCCTTCCATACACTGGGGGGGAGGGTTATGTCCTTTTTGCACGGACAAAAGTATTTATTTTCCAGTTGACCTATGATGTCACACTCGCCGTCTGTGGCTCCCTAACACGTTAACAGCCGAGCTCTGTTGTGATAACCGCTGTAATATTGGCACAGATTAGAAATACTACGTACCTAATGGATATGCCGATGTTGAATAGGCAGACAACATCAAGGAATGATCTTATATTGCGCTATGAACAAGACGCTTATACCAAGAAAGTATCAGAGCGGATGCAGGTTCGAAGCAAAGGAAGACCGGCTGCAGAAAGAGAAGCAAAACTTTTGAATGTCTGCAATTTTATTAATAATGCTGTGTAGACTGATGGAAGGAGTGTTAAATCTGAAGGAAAAGACTGTTCGTGCCGCGGCCGATACTGTTCCAGATGAGGGTTGCTATTGTTTTGGACTATCTTGCCAGTTGTACAGAATATAGAGTTATTGAACAGAGGATGTCGTTGTAGCTTGTGCTGCCCTTTGAAACATTTGTGATTTAGGGTTATATAAATAAACATTGATTGATTGATTATTGCCAATCAGTTGGAAGTGCACAAATGCAGTATGAAGAGGTTTGTGTATGTTTTAATATTCACCTTCAATTAACCTGCGTCGTTCTTTTTCATATCATTTGTACTTTTAAATGCAGAGTTGTCCCAATACCAATATTTTGGTACCGGTACAACAATTATTTCGATACTTTTCTAAATAAAGGGGACCACAAAAATAATGCATTATTGACTTTATTTTGACAAAAAATCGTACGGTACATTAAAACATATGTTTCTTATTGCAAGTTTGTCCTTAAATAAAATAGTGAACATGTTACGTCTTCGGCGCATGGTTGCAGTTGACGTGTTTCTTCCAAGGCAGAAGACAAGCAGGCGGAGTGTGCAGGTAAGAATAAAGTATTTTTAATAAATTAAAGGCAAGACAAAAATACAAAACTGAGGACGCTAGCATGCGTGGAGCAGAACAAAACCAAATGTCACCAAAGGTGAAAAAATTAGAAAAGCTAGACTGTGTAAAATTAGCTACAGCGATGAGAAAAAACATAAGACGTAAATGTTGCCTACAGCAAACATTGACCCAGCAACTACTGCTGGGTGAACGCACACTATAAAGGGGAGTGATTAATCAAAACACCTGGTGGGAAGACTAATTGCTAAACTAAGACAGGTGAGGAGAATCAGTGCCCATGGAAACCAACAGTAAACAGGGAAAGAGGGTGCACCCAGGAAACAGACTAACACAGAAACATTACCAAAAACATACATCATGCCATGATCCGGGTACCATGTCTGTGGCCGTTGAGGAGGCGGACGAGACTGGCGCCAGAACCTCAGCAGTCTTTGAGTCTTGTACCCCAGTCCTGGGCGTCGCTGCTGATGGCGCCAAGAGCGTCCATAAAAAGTCCAGAGACGAGGAGGTGGGCGGCGCCGTGGTGTAGCCCGCCGGACACGAGGAGGTGGGCGGCGCCGAGGTGCGGCCCGCCGGACACGAGGAGGTGGGCGGCGCCGTGGTGCTGCTCGCCGGGCACGAGGATGTGGGCACGTCGTCGGCGAAGCAGGCGTGGAAGTCGTGGGAGGCGTCGTCGCCGTGGATACAGGAAGCGTTGTCGCCGTGGAAGCAGGAGGCGTCGCCGTGGAAGCAGGAGGCGTCGACGTGGAAGCAGGAGGCGTCGACGTGGAAGCAGGAGGAGTCGACGTCGTTGCCGTGGAAGCAGCAGGAGTCGCTGTCGTTGCCGTGGCAGCAGGAGTCGCAGTCGTTGCAGTGGCAGCAGGAGTCGCTGTCGTTGCCGTGGCAGCAGGAGTCGCCGTCGTTGCCGTGGCAGCAGGAGTCGCTGTCGTTGCCGTGGCAGCAGGAGTCGCTGTCGTTGCCGTGGCAGCAGGTGCTGGTGCGTGAACCAGTCTGGGGTCAGGTGTGCCTTGTAGCGCTGGAGCAGGAGGTGGAGCCGAAGCAGACAGCCCCCCCGCTGGAGGAGAGGCAGGTAGCAACCTCAGTGGAATGCGGTCTGCCTGCCCCGCTGACACGCTACCAGCACTGGCCCCCCCCTCAGGAAGCAGATTCCAGATGCTTGATGGAGCTGGTGGGGGGAGCGCTTGTGAGGGTTCGGCGGGAGCAGAGGGCACGGGCGGGTGGGCTCTAGGAAGCCTGGGAGCTGGCCTTGTGCGTGAGCGCCGCTGGCGTCTTTCTGGACAATTGCCAGCAGGTGGTGTCTGAGGGGAGAAGAAGCCGCACGGGAAGAGCCTGGCAGACAACGTTGGGGGAAAAGTGTCCATTTTGGCACCCCTCAAACGCATGCGCCTCTGTGCCGGCCCACTGCCCGAGCCTTCGCTTACCGGGTGGCGTGGACGATGTCCGGGTGGTTTGAGAGTGGGGGAGGAAGCGGGTCTCTGCTTCCGTCAACTTCGCCATCAGCTGCCCCCATGCCACCAGAGCGCCGGCCGGAAGGTCTTCTTCGGACAGCTCGGCTTCTTCCTCGTGTTCCCACGGCTGGGTGTCCGCTTGGAGCTCCTGGAGGATCCCTTGCTTGTCCTTGTTGGAAAGGAACACTTTGTCTGGCTGGGTCAATCTGTTACGTCTTCGGCGCATGGTTGCAGTTGACGTGTTTCTTCCAAGGCAGAAGATAAGCAGGCGGAGTGTGCAGGTAAGAGTGAAGTATTTTTAATAAATTAAAGGCAAGACAAAAATACAAAACTGAGGACGCTAGCAAGCGTGGAGCAGAGCAAAACCAAATGTCACCAAAGGTGAAAAAACGAGAAAAGCTACACTGTGTAAAATTAGCTACGGCGAGGAGGAAAAACATAAGACGTAAATGTTGCCTACAGCAAAGATTGACCCAGCAACTACTGCTGGGTGACCGCACACTATAAAGGGGAGTGATTAATCAAAACACCTGGTGGGAAGACTAATTGCTAAACTAAGACAGGTGAGGAGAATCAGTGCCCATGGAAACCAACAGTAAACAGGGAAAGAGGGTGCACCCAGGAAACAGACTAACACAGAAACATTACCAAAAACATACATCATGCCATGATCCGGTTCCCGGATCATGACAGAACATACAAGACAACTTGTGTCATTTTCCCATTCTATTATTTTGTCAAAATTATTAAGGACAACATATAGAAAATGAATGATTAATCTACTTGTTCATTTACTGTTAATATCTGCTTACTTTCTCTTTCAACAACACTTCTGTTAAAATGTAATAATCACTTATTCTTCAGTTGTTTGCTACTTTACATTAGTTTTGGATGATACCACAAATTTGGTTATCAATCCAATACCAAATAATTACAGGATCATACATTGGTCATATTCAAAGTCCTCGTGTGTCCAGGGACATATTTCCTGAGTTTATAAACATATAATAAATTTAAAAAAACGAAAGAAGATGTTGTGATGCCAAAAAATATCGATGTAATCATAGTAGTATCGGGGGGTTGGCAGACCGGTACTTTTCAGAGGCGGTATGGTACAGAAAATGATTCATTAGTATCGCGGTACTAGACTAATACCGGTATACCGTACAACCTTATTTAAATGTTACGCTATTTTACTTTGTGAAGCAAATAAACAGTCTTATCTTCATGACAGTTGTTGCTATGTTTTTACTGAATGATATCTGCTTCCAGGTTGGATCCCATGCGTTGAAACTAGCGCATGCGCAATACGAAGGGTGGGTCCCCTCCAGCGGTCCAGAGATAACATAATCTAGTTGGGTTAGTCCGATTTTACAAAAAACGAACACGATCGGAAAAAGTGTTTCCATGGGTTGTAGGAAGCTTTCATTAGAGACGAACTATTTGAGAAATCGTAATTTAGGGCATGGACACGTACTGACTGAGGTGTTCCCAGGGATATCCTAGCACTCCCCCGTCGCCTCTAGGCAAAGGAAGTAGAGTTAAAACTGCTTGACATTGAATATGAATTGTTTTATTTTGAAAAAATATATATTCTCATAATCAGATGAACAAGTGTTATAGTTAAGTATTGAATATTTCCAGACAAAAAAAACCTAGTGGAATATTGTTTCCACCAAAGCAAATAATATTAAAAAACATTGCAAAGTGTATTTTTCTGGGTCTGAGGACGACAGACCTCAATAGAGTATGGCCACAGTGGCAGGGACTGATTGTACTATTAGCACAATATCGTTTCCTAGACAATGCTTAAAAATGTTGCAAAAAATGTTTTTCCTTTGGTGAGATTGAATACAGTGGTACCTAATGTCCACCGTTTAAAAAAATATTTGCTGGTGTTATTATAGCCATTATCGAGTTGGCTTCTATTAATCCTATGCTACTGTCACAGTCCCTGCAGTGTCTTGTGTGTTTGTGTCGTCCGTCTGGGTGTGGTCATGTGTGGGCGGAGTTTGGGTTCCTGGCTTCCCAGTCTGGCACACCTGGCGCTTATCAGCCCACTCACCTGCCTGCCTTCAGCTAATCACCTCCACTCCACAAAAGCCCTGGCCTCCTCACACGACGCTGCCAGATCGTTTCACAGCTCTCCAAGTGTGCCGACCTCCTCTAATCCTGCCTGCCTGCCAGACACCTCCACTCCAGCCGACGACGCCTTTCCCTCCTCCCTCATCTGCCTAAATTAAACCCTTTGGACATTTTATCTGCCTCTCTTGTCTGCTTTTAGGTCCGCCAGCTTGTTAAATCGTGACAGAACGATCTGGCCAGAATGGACCCAGCAGACCTGGAAAAGGTCAAGGAGGTCATCAGCAACCAAAGCCGGCATCTGGGAGATCACCAACAACTCATGCTCCACCAGCAGAACCCCTTTAAGCGGATGGCGCCGCCCCTCCCTCAGCACCAGTTGTCCCAGCAGTTGAGCCTCATCTTCCACCTCCTGCAAAATATTCTGGCAACCCCAACACCTGCCGTGAGTTCCTTACCCAAGTTCATCTCACCTTTAAGGCTCAGCCAACCCACTTCGTCCATGAGGCAGCCAAGATAGCGTTTATTGCCAGCCTACTTGAAGGGCTTCCACTCAGTCACTTTAACGCCCTGCATGAGCAGAATTCCCCCGCAGCGCAGTCCTTTGCTCTCTTCGCCGCTGAGCTCAAGCGGATTTTTGATCACCCCATTTGTGGACAACGGGCCGGTCAGCAGCTGTTGAGACTCCGCCAAGGTTAACGTTCTGTGAGAGAGTTCGCCAGCGAGAGAGTTCGCCAGCGAGAGAGTTCGCCAGCGAGAGAGTTCGCCAGCGAGAGAGTTCGCCAGCGAGTTTCGTTCCTTGGACGTGGAGTCTGGCTGGAATGACCAAGCGCTGCTCACCACCTTCCAGAGTGGGCTCAACCAGACCATTGGCAGGGAGATCGCACTAAGGCAGGAGCTTGATTCCCTAGATGAAGCTATTTCCACCGCCATCAATAATTCGGACCAAATAGCCCAGTGACAAGGCGAGATTGTTCCCTCCGTGTGGACTGCCCCTTTTTCCGACCGTGATTTTCTGCCAAATGCACCCGATATCCTGTACCCCTAGCCCTGCTATCCGAGTCCCCAGGGGAGGAGCCCAAGCAACTAGGGCGGACCATCTCTCCACTGATGAGCGCCTTTGACAGATTAGGTCGGGGGTGTGCTTCTACTGTGGACAACCTGGTCATCTTCTTGCCTTCTGCCCCATTCGGCCAAAAAGAGGCTCACCAGTAGCAGTGGGGGTTTTGGTGAGCCAAACAGTCTCTTCCTCTGAATCCTGGGATCGCATGCAATTCTCCGCCACTCTTCAGTGGCACTCTCAGTCTGTGCCATTGCTCGCCCTGGTTGACTCAGGGGCAGATGAGAATTTCATCGATTCAGCTGTTGTTTCCCAAGCAGGCATCCCCCTTGAGCCTCTACCCTCTCCTCTGAAAGCCAACGCCCTCATGGGTAGCCTTCTCGCTCGAGTATCCCATCGCACCGTGCGAGTCCACCTCATTGTGTCCGGTAAACATCATGAGGACATCCAATTCCATGTCATATCCTCACCTCTTGCACCCATCGTCCTTGGCCAACCTTGGTTACGGCTCCACAACCCCCATATTGACTGGACTGCAGGTAAGGTAGTGAGCTGGAGCTCCTACTGCCTGGCTACATGCCTGTGCTCTGCCCGTTCTCCATCGGAGGGCGTCAGCTCCCCTGTCATTTTCGAGTCTCCTGACCTGTCGAGTGTTCCTGCAGTTTACCATGATCTCGGAGAGGTATTCAGCAAGCAGCGTGCCCTGTCACTTCCACCTCACCGGCCCTATGATTGTGCCATCAACCTGATTTCTGGAGCGCCGCTGCCGGCAAGTCGCCTATACAACCTGTCACGTCCTGAGAGAGAGAGCATGGAGAAGTATATTCAGGAATCCCTGGCAGCTGGCATCATCTGTCCTTCTTCCTCCCCAGTGGGTGCGGGATTCTTCTTTGTCGGGAAGAGGGATGGATCACTCCGCCCCTGTATTGATTATTGTGGATTAAATGACATTACTATCAAGAACAAATATCGATTGCCGTTGATTGCATCTGCTTTTGAGCTCCTTCAGGGAGCTATTATTTTCTCCAAGTTTGATTTACGAAATGCATATCATTTGATCCGTATCAGAGCCGGTGATGAGTGGAAAACTGCATTTAAGACCCCGCTTGGACATTTTGAGTATCTGGTCATGCCCTTTGGGTTAACTAATTCACCAGCAGTATTTCAAGCCCTTGTAAACGATGTACTTCGTGACCTTCTAAACCGCTGTGTGTTCGTTTACCTAGATGACACCCTGATCTTCTCCCGCAACAAGGAGGCGCATCTTGAGCATGTCAGGCAGGTGCTTCAGCGTCTCCTGGAGAACAGGCTCTACTGCAAAACTGAAAAATGTGAGTTCCATGTCACCTCTACATCATTCCTAGGGCTGATAATTGGGAGTGGCCAGGTGAAAGCAGACCCTGCGAAGGTGCGCGCAGTGGAAGAATGGCCTCAACTTACTACGTTAAAAGAGCTCCAGCGATTTTTGGGTTTTGCCAACTTCTACCGCCGTTTCATCAGAAACTACAGCCAAGTAGCTGCACCCCTCACAAGGCTGACGTCCACATCCTCTCGATTCGCTTGGACTACAGAGGCTGGAGCTGCTTTCAGGGAATTGAAGAGACGTTTCACCACGGCCCCGGTTCTCATTCATCCGGATCGTTCTCGACAGTTTATTGTGGAGGTGGACGCCTCAGACTCAGGGGTGGGGGCCGTCCTGTCCCAGCACTCAGCCGATGACCAAAAACTTCATCCCTGTGCTTTCTTCTCCTACCGCCTGGAACCTGCTGAGCGTAACTACGACGTGGGAAATCGGGAACTGCTCGCTGTCAAGCTCGCCCTGGAGGAGTGGAGGCATTGGCTGGAGGGGGCAGAACACCCGTTCATTGTATGGACAGATCACAAGAACCTCGCCGACATTCAATCGACCGAGGGGCCTCAACTCCAGTCAAGCCTGGTGGGCGCTGTTCTTTGGTCGGTTCCGGTTCACCTTAACCTACCGTCCAGGTTCTCGCAACATTAAACCAGATGCCCTCTCACGCCAGTACTCTCCCGAAATGTCTTACAGTCCTGACCCTATCCTTCCCTCCTCCTGTGTGGTAGCTGTGGTGACATGGGAGATCGAATCGCTGGTTCGTAGAGCTCAGCAGACTCAAGCAGACCAAGGTAATTGCCCAGCTAACAGACTTTTTGTACCTGATTCTGTCCGCTCTGATGTCCTCCTTTGGGCCCACACATCTCGCTTTGCATGCCACCCCGGAATCAACCGCACCCTGTCCCTCCTCAAGCGGCACTTCTGGTGGCCTACCATGACCACAGACACTAGGGCCTTCGTATCTGCATGCACTGTGTGTGCACGGGGAAAATCTTCTCACCAGCCGCCTGCAGGTCTTTTCTGTCCCTTGCCGGTTCCTGGTCGCCCATGGTCCCACATCGCTTTGGACTTTGTGATGGGGCTCACTGAGTCTCAAGGCAATACAGTCATACTCACCATCGTGGACAGATTTTCTAAGGCAGTTCATTGTGTGGCTCTCCCCAAACTACCTTCAGCACTTGAAACTGCTGACCTCATGGTGAACCATGTGTTCCGGCTCCACGGCATACCTCTGGACATCGTTTCGGACCAGGGACCCCAATTAATCTCCCAGGTATGGAAGGCTTTCTGTCATGCCCTTGGAGCCAAAGTAAGCTTGTCATCTGGTTACCATCCCCAGACTAACGGGCAAACAGAACGGTAAAATCAGAACCTGGAAGCTACCCTCAGGTCTGTCGCTGCCAAGAATCCCTCCACCTGGAGCACCCACCTTGCATGGATCGATTATTCCCACAATTCCCTGTGTTCCGCTGCCACAGGTGTGTCACCGTTTGAAGGTTCTCTGGGTTACCAACCACCACTATTTCCAGCTGAAGAGGCCGACATCGCTGTTCTGTCTGTCCAGAGTCACCTGCGGCGTTGTCGAAAAGTGTGGAGAGATGCGTGGGCTGCCCTGCTCAGCTCAGTGGAACGAAACCAGCGCTTTGCTGACCGCCACCGGACCCCTGCCCCGGAATACCAGGCAGGCCAACATGTGTGGCTGTCCTCTAAAGACCTTCCCCTGAAGACGGATTCCAGGAAGCTGTCACCCCTTTTTGTCGGTCCCTATGATATCCTTGCCATCGTCAACCCAACTGCTATCAAGCTCAAGTTGCCCCCTCACCTGAAGGTCTATCCTATCTTCCACGTCTCTCAGGTAAAACCAGTTGTGACCAGTCCGCTTTCCCTTCCAGATGCCCCCCCCCCACCCCTCTTGTCATCGATGACCACCCATCATATACCGTCCGGCGGCTGCTGGACGCACGGCGCCGTGGTAAGGGGTTCCAGTACCTGGTGGACTGGGCAGGCTATGGTCCTGAGGAGCGGTGCTGGATTCCATGACGGTTCATACTGGATCCATCCCTCATCTCGGAATTCCACCGTGACCACCCTGACAAGCCTGGTGGATCGCCTGGGGGCGTTCCGTGAGGGGGAGGTACTGTCACAGTCCCTGCAGTGTCTTGTGTGTTTGTGTCGTCTGTCTGGGTGTGGTCATGTGTGAGCGGAGTTTGGGTTCCTTTTTTCCCAGTCTGGCACACCTGGCGCTGATCAGCCCACTCACCTGCCTGCCATCAGCTAATCACCTCCACTCCACAAAAGCCCTGGCCTCCTCACACGACGCTGCCAGATCGTTTCACAGCTCTCCAAGTGTGCCGACCTCTTCTAATCCTGCCTTACTGCCAGACACCTCCACTCCAGCTGACGACGCCTTTGCCTCCTCCCTCATCTGCCTGAATTAAACCCTTTGTACTTTTTATCTGCCTCTCTTGTCTGCTTTTGGGTCCGCCAGCTTGTTAAATCGTGACAGCTACTCAGTCATGTTTGTCAATGGTTTCTTTCTTTAATTTATTGAATAGCATCAGCTTCTTCTCAGCACTGTACTTGACACTCACTTTTTTCAAGAACAACGGTTTGAAATACAGTATTACCTCAATTTACGACCGAGCTCATAACTCTCATACTCACACTCATATCTCAAATTAGCACCGCCCATTGAAATCAATTTAAATTAATTTAAACTTGGCCCCCTAAAACATCACAATTTTAACATGTAACATGCTTTTGAAAAAGAAAAAAAAGACTATCCTTTAGAAAATAAATCATATTTGAAAAACAATACAATAGCATGAACTACAAACACATACACTAGTTATATAAAGTAATATAATCATGTACAGCATTTTTCTCTTCCCGTAGACTGAAGAGGACTTTGAAAAAATGTTTGGTCTGTTCAAATTGGTTTATCATTAAAACCAACGTGGACAATGATCCGAGTTTCTGAAGGAGAAAGTTGATTAAAGGGGATTAGCACTTTTTTTTTTAAATTTTGCCTATCGTTCACAATCATTATGAAAGATGACGGATGTACTTCTTTTAATGCATTCTAAATAGTAAATAAATGTGATCAAAAGTCAGCTTAAAATGGAGCTCAAGGGAGCCGCTCTGCCTATAAAGCCCTTAAACAAGATCCAAACTCCTCCATTAAGATATTATATACAGGGGTACATGATGTAAGGTATGGTATGGTATGGTATTTATTGTCATTGCACAAGTACAACAAAACTTTATTTTCAGCACAAACACGTTCAAGGTTAGACAAACAAACAGTGTACAGGCTTATAGAACAGGAATGCTGAAGGGTCACCACAAGGCGCCCTGTAAAAGATGGGAAAAAGGTAGACCCTGGAGGAGGATGACAAAAAAAAAATACAATCTAGACTGGGGTCCTAAGAGGGCCTAGTCTGGAGTGGGGAAAAAACTCCATAGCAAAGCACATATACATATTACAACATACAACTGGAGACTTGCAACAGAGGGGAGGGAGTGGGGGCTACGGTGACTGGCTGCATCTCTTCAAGCGCTGCCCAGCCGTCCATCACTCCTAAGGGATTCAAGCCATTGAAAGCGTGGGATGGGGGGTGGGGTATGTGTGTGTGGCGTATATTTTTTGTGGATGCATGTGTGTGTGTAATTCTGCAGCGTGTCTCTGTATATGTAATGTAGTATCAGGTACATTTATAGTAACATTTAATATCTACGTATTTTGCTCTTTTTAAGCATACTGTACGTGGCGCATTAAATTCCAAAACGCATCACAACATTTTTTTTTTTAACAACATCACTGATTACTGCTCACGACTGAACTAACATTATGAGAACCAACAAACATAACAAAACATCACTCACTGTACAATGTCTGCTGTCATTAGGATGCCAACTGATATAATCTTGTTATATTCCCGTTTAGATGAAGAATGACTCATAGTCCTTGCGAAGAAAAGGGGGGTAGAGCCAAACGTCTTTTGGTGTCGTTCTCGCCATTACCGAGTCTAAATTGGCTGTCAAAGTGTACCAACTTGTCAGAATACCTCCTCGTCCTTCTCCTATCCAGGTGAGAGGCATGATGTATGATCTACAAGAGCAAGGAAACAAGGAAGCAGCTGATCAGTCGATCACATCAACTCTGGCACACAAACTTGTAGTTTGTCTGCGTAAGCGCCCATATTGACAATATTACTAATACTTGGTTAAAATTGAAGTCACAAAATGTAAATGGAGTACTTTTGGTGCATTTTGGATGTTGATTTATTGGATTTTATGGGCGTGATAGAGGACCTCCCCCTGGTGCTGCTCTATTACTTTTATTTACATTTATTTACAAGTTAGAATGCATTAAAAAAAATATATATTCATTGTCATGTCTTTCATAATGATTGTGAAAAATAGGCAAAATTCTGAAAAAAATTCAGTTCCCATTTAAGGCTGGTAGACATGAAACAACGTGCATAACTTGGCTTCCGGATAACAGCGAGTAATGGAATTAAAAGATCAGATATTGCTAGTAACAATTTCTCCCACAATCAGAGTAGAGAGAAGAGTGGACGCTTTTCAGGCAATGTGTTGGGAGGGTTCCCTCAAAGGGGAACTGCACTTTTTCATAATCATTATGAGAGACAGGAACACACACATTTTTTTTTTAGGATTTTAAAGAATATAAAAAAGGCTTGCACGATGCAGCTAATGGGAGTCACCCTGCATCAACATTTAATATACACACTGCAAGTCTATATATAATGTAGTAACAGACACGTTCATAACATTATGTAATATGTACAATATTTACCGTATTTTGGTCATTTTATGCATTACCAGAACTTCTTTCCTCAGCGCATTTATTTCTGTTTCCATAGCAACGCAATTCCGACTTCTGGCAACAAATGTGTGCTCCAACTTCTGAAAACAAACGTGGGTGTGTTCTAATCATGACAGACTTGGTAATAAGACAACAAAGACGACTGTTTTCGGACAAATGAGGATTCACAACCTTATCTTTTTGAAGCTGAATATATGGAAGATGAACTGCTTGTTATAGAAGCGAGCATGAACAGAGGGAAAATCATTGGAGCAGACGGAAGCCGAGAGAGTGTGGTCAGCGTGCATTTCAGGTACAAATGCGGAACTTGGAGCCAAGCTATGCGGAAATATATGGCGTGCTTATTCAAAATCAACTGGAAAAAACTTCCCAGGCCTGCTGGACCAAACAGAAAATTGTCCATCAAGTGAATCACTATAATTGTAATCATGATACATGCAGCACACAATGCTTGTTATTACAACTACATACACTGTTGAGCTAGCTCTGTACAAACAAAATATAACAATTTTACAGGAGCAGCCATTTTAATGATAAAACACTTCCTGTAAAACGCCATTTTGAAGAGACGGGCCCCAGACGTCACATCCTGTTTACGCTTTGCTCGGTGTATTAGCCTAGCAATGCCACCAACGGGACATGGATTGGCTCACATTTATGGCAAAAACAAGTCCACAATTGCAACAATTATCAAAAAGGATGTTTTAATGGTTGCTGATTTTGCCGAAGGAGTTAAATATCTTCGCCAGGACGGATAAAACGTGCAAGACAATGTAGATAAGCTATTCCTAGTGTAGCTAAATGAGAAGCAGCTAGCCGGCGATAGCATTCCCGAGGCTATTATTCGAGAGATTGTTTGCCATTAATGTGGTGACTTGATGTCCAAAAGTAAGCATGCTGGAACCAGCACAGAAGAACAATTTAGGGTGAGCCGTGGGTGTTTGGAAAAGTTTAAATAGAGGAGCGTCTCTGCAGGAAGGCGAGACTGCTCGAACAACACTGACTCATCAATTTGGATTTTATTTGTGAAGTGGGATTTTTACTAATCTTTTTAACTGAGATAAGACCGGACTTTTTTTGGAAAAATATGCCAGAGGGGACCTTAAATGCAGCGAAGGAGAACGCAGTAGCCGGACAGCCGATGGAGGACTGCCTCACACTGCTAGCTTGTGCTAACGCTAGTGGTGGCTGGAAGGTGACGCTATGCTCGTTTACCTCTCCCAGACTGTTCAACCAATGTCACAAATATTCAAAATCAAAAGGTAAAAGGATTTTCCTCTTTCGTTTTGTATTGTTAGCAGCATGTTTGGTAACCTTTTGAAATGCACCAAAGGGACACTGAAGCTCGTTGTTGCTGTTGTTGTGATGTTTGAATTATAAAATAGATCATTGAGCCATTACTCACTTGTGTGTTATTTTGATGCATATACATAGTGTCTTCAAAGTGCGCATTTTATAATACAAAATAGGGACTTTTGTCGAGGCTATAACAAATTATTCATGTTTACATTGTTTCTTATGTGGAAAAATATGTTTCACTTGATGGACGTTTCGGTCGGCAAACCATGTTCAAGAACCAATTAAGTTTGTAGATCGAGGTTCCACTGTATCTCAATGTACTCGCATGTTAGGGTACTTGTAAGTTGAGGTACCAGTACTTTGTGTAGTTATCCATCTAAAAGTCAGCTAGCTAGCTAATGCTAGCAAGTGAGACACCAGATGTTTTGGTCGTCTCTTCATAGGGATTTACTGTGACATTCGCAACGACAACTAGCTGTGGGGAAGCTCGCAATCCACATTTTTGCTCACAACCTAAAGCATAATAATTAACTTTGAGACAGCTAAAATGTGTTCCATTTTGTCCACTAGCGACGCTGAAATCATTATTCGTGCGTTCGTTACGTCTGGTCTCGATTACTGTAACGTATTATTTTCGGGTCTCCCTATATCTAGCATTAAAAGATTACAGTTGGTACAAAATGCGGCTGCTAGACTCTTGACTCTATTCAGGACCTCTGTGCACTTAAGATGTGACTTTAAGGTTTGACTACTTACGTATAAAATACTACATGGTCTAGCTCCATCCTATTTTGCCGATTGTATTGTACCATATGTCCCAGCAAGAAATCTGAGTTCAAAGAACTCCGGCCTATTAATGATTCCCAGAGCCCCAAAAAACTCCGGTACTCTGGAATGCCTTTCCGGTAACAGTTAGAGATGCTACCTCAGTAGAAGCATTTAAGTCCCATCTTAAAACTTATTTGTATACTCTAGCCTTTAAATAGACCCCCCTTTTAGACCAGTTGATCTGTCGTTTCTTTTCTGCTCTGCCCCCCTCTCCTTTGTGGAGGGGAGGGCACAGATTCGGTAACCACAGATGAGCGCTAGCTGTCCAAAGTCGGGACCCAGGGTGGACCACTCATCTTGGGGCGGTATAGCTCGGTTGGTAGAGCAGCCGTGCCAGCAACTTGAGGGTTGCAGGTTCGATCCCCGCTTCAGCCATCCTAGTCACTGTGGTTTTATCTTTGGGCAAGACACTTTACCCACCTGCTCCCAGTGCCACCCACACTGGTTTAAATGTAACTTAGATATTGGGTTGTACAATGTAAAGCGCTTTGAGTCACTTGAGAAAAAGCGCTACATAAATGTAATTCACTTCACTTCACATCTGTGCATCAGTTGGGGACGTCTCTCCTTTGCTGACCTGTCTCCATTCAAGATGATCTCCTGCTGGCCCCACTATGGACTGGACTCTCTCTATTATGTTAGATCCACTATGGACTGGACTCTCACAATATTATGCTAGATCCACTCGACGTCCATTGCACCGGTCGCCCGGAATGGGGGGGGGGGGGGGGTCCCAACATCTGCGGTCCCCTCCAAGGTTTCTCATTGTTATCCCATTGGGTTGAGTTTTTCTTGCCCTGATGTGGGATCTGAGCCGAGGATGTCGTTGTGGCTTGTGCAGCCCTTTGAGACACTCGTGATTTAGGGCTATATAAGTAAACATTGATTGATTGATTGATTGAGCTCTTAGAGTATCTCCAAACACTCATATAATGAGGTGCCACTTACTACATTTTGTCTGTCTAGTTATCCATCTAAAAGCTTGCTAGATAGCTAATGTTAACAAGTGAGACACTGTTTGTTTCGGCGGGGTCTGATGGGATTTATTGTGACATTCACTTCGACAACCAGCAGGAGACTCTCAAACCAGATTTTTGCTCGCAACCTAAAGCATAACAATTAGCTGACAGACAGGCCATATCTCCAAAAACTTAAGAGTAAGCCGAGGAACCACTGTATCTACAAAATGTCTCATCTACAGAATACAGCAACACAAAATAGCTTGATGGAAAATGTCACAAACATGTCAACCAAATTCTATACGACACTTGCAGATGTCTACACAGAGCTGGTTGGTTAAGATTTTCGGTACTGTATGGCTGCATTTGTGCATAGCCTCCTAATTTTTTAGAAATGCACACACAATTTATTTAACAAATGGAAATGTCATAATAGCATATCTCGCTAATAAAGAATAAACAGTGCACTAATGTTAAATTGTTTCCCATAATTGTCTGGTTGCAAATTATTGTAACTGTATTCAACATTTGATACAATTCAACATTCTGGCTTACTGGTGAAATATGAAGAAGAATAAGACTCAAGCACCACGACTGGTCATAATTATTTGTTCGTTGTGGTTTTTGTACTTGTATATGTATGCACATGTTACAACAATAGTGTCATGCTTTTTTGTACCAGCATACTTTCACGTAAAAATGCATAATGTACTGACAGTGTAAAGCATGCAGTCAACAAAACTGGGAAATCGTTCACAGCGTGCCATAAAACCTAAGATATATTACACATACTTGGGTGGCCACGTACTCAACCACAGAAATGAAGGGTAGAGGCATGTTGTATGCGAATGCAGTTGTACTGTATTGACACAATGCAATCCTAAAGACACCATTGTGGAAATAAAACTTAAATATGTCATACAATTTGCAACTGACTCGTATACTTGCCAAGAAAGAATAATATTCTTCCACCATCCCTGTGTGTCTTTATACAGCGGTCCTCAGTAGGATTGCATACAATCTCTAAAAGTACTACTTGGCAAAGGTTAATTTTGAACAAATGATGTGTCTGACTTTTTGCATTCCGCAACCACTCAATAAAATGAAACCTTGTTACAATTGGAGCCGGGCTGCATTCTCCTTGCTCCATTACCCCGTGCTTGAATCTTGTTTATATACACGGCCACCACAGGGTCCTCAAACTTGTGTGTCGTTCACAATTTAAAGATGTGTCTTTGTCCACTTGATGAATATCAAAATACTAATGAAGCACTTTAAAGGCCTACTGAAACCCACTACTACCGACCACGCAGTCTGATAGTTTATATATCAATGATGAAATCTTAACATTGAAACACATGCCAATACGGCCGGGTTAACTTATAAAGTGCAATTTTAAAATTCACGCCACACTTCCAGTTGAAAATCTCCTTTGGATATGATTTATGCGTGTGACGTCATAAAATGCACGGAAGTGTTTGGGCCCTATTGGACACAATACACAAAGCTCTGTTTTCTTTGACAAAATTCCACAGTATTCTGGACATCTGTGTTGGTGAATCTTTTGCAATTTGTTTAATGAACAATGGAGGCTGCAAAGAAGAACGTAGTAGGTGGGATCGATCGGTGTCTTAGCGGCTAAGTACAATACGTACAGCAACACAACAAGGACTACTTACCCTGATAGAAGACGCCTAGCTGATGCTTGCCGCCAAACCCACGGATGAAGTCCTTCGTCGCGCCGTTGATCGCTGGAACGCAGGTGAGCATGGCTGTAGATGGGAAGATGAGGGCTGGCTGGCGTAGGTGGAGCGCTAATGTTTTATCATAGTTCTGTGAGTTCCAGCTGCTAAGTTGCTAAATTAGCCTTAGCGTCGTTAGCAACAGCATTGTTAAGCCTTACCAGGCTGAGAATTTTTAACCGTGTAGTTACATGTGGTTTAATAGTATTTTTGCTCTTCTGTCTATCCTTCCAGTCAGGGGTTTATTTATTTTGTTTCTATCTTCATTTGAGAACGATGCTAGCACGTTAGCTCAGTAGCTATGTGTGTCACCGATGTATTGTCTTGGAGATAAAAGTCACTTTAAATGTCCATTTCGCGTGCTCGACTCTCATTTTCAAGAGGATATAGTATCTGAGGTGGTTTAAAATACAAATCTGTGATCTACAATAGAAAAAGGAGAGTGTGGAATCCAATGAGCCAGCTTGTACCTAAGTTACGGTCAGAGCGAAAAAAGATACGTCCATCACTGCCTCAGGTCCTTCACTGTAACGTTCCTCATCTACGAATCTTTCATCCTCGCTCAAATCAATGGGGTAATCGTCACTTTCTCGGTCCGAATCTCTCTCGCTCCATTGTAAACAATGGGGAATTGTGAGGAATACTAGCTCCTGTGACGTCACGCTACTTCCGGTACAGGCAAGGCTTTTTTTATCAGCGAGCAAAAGTTGCGAACTTTATGGTCGATTTTCTCTACTAAATCCTTTCAGCAAAAATATGGCAATATCGCGAAATGATCAAGTATGACACATAGAATGGATCTGCTATTCCCGTTTAAATAAAAAAAATCATTTCAGTAGGCCTTTAATGTGTACTCTGTGACGAGCATGTGTTTTGGTTACTGCATGTTTGCCAGTAAAGGACATTTACGACACGTGCATTAAAATGTTGTTCAAACACCATTATAATTAAATGAATAAAATGACATAATTAACAAAAGAAACGTTAGGGCACATGGAAGAGGTGTTAATGTAGTAGTCAATATTTCTTGTGCTTCTTTAGAAATCATGCTTCACAATTTGGGGTTACTTACACCCATGTCCTTGTAAACAAAGATGCGTGTGCACGTGCGGTGTGTGTAATGTGTGTAATTTCAAACCCATTTAAAGAAAATATGTGTGTTTTCAGTCGCTCCATTGCCTTTTTTTAAAGACCTCTCTGTGTTGTGTTTATTATAAGAGGTAACGGGAGCTGGAATACATAGTTGGCAGGGGCATGTAATATTTCACAATTTACCTGTCAGCTGTCAGTGCTGAAATTGTATTGCCGTTCTCTTCTATTTTGACATTTATCAAGTACGAATAGGCACACTGCAGGTTTTTAGAATACT
This sequence comes from Entelurus aequoreus, assembly GCF_033978785.1. NCBI lineage: Eukaryota > Metazoa > Chordata > Actinopteri > Syngnathiformes > Syngnathidae > Entelurus > Entelurus aequoreus. Next base: position 39,618,815 of record NC_084735.1, read on the forward strand.
ACCATGTGTATTTCAGATACAAGTATGGATGTATATCTTTGGGATTTTATCGATACTGATACCAATACCGGTATTCATTGGTACTGTTATAGGTACTATATGTAACTGGTGTAAATAAAGATATGAAAACCTGCATTTTTGTTACCATTTTTTATTAGCACCAGAGGTTGTACACCAGCAACATCATGCAACATCACACAGCAGGGAAGTCTTAAACATGTCAACTATGTTTGCAGTGCAAGGTGCAATGGAATTGTTATGTCATCATCTTCTAAAGACCACACAGAGCCATCATTATGTTTCTATTCATTACAATTACACTCAGCTGGATATAATACCGTATACATACATATACCTACAGTTTATTACATCAAATATATCATATAAATCAATACAATCAATTAGCATCTTAGGTGGGTGCACATTTAAGCAAGGTGTGTTTTGATGCCATGCATCAGAAACCTTCCAGCTGATGCCATTTTGCTTCTGACCTACTTTATGGATTATTATATCACTTAAATTTTTTACTTTTTTTATAATTAATACTGGCCTGTGATTTACTGGACTCCTGAGGACGGTTAATGAAGTGCGGTAGCAGCGGTCGTGACTCACGAGTAAAGCGTGTTCACTTTGAGGGATGTTTTTTTGGAGAAAATATTGTTGTGTTACAAACCTTTGTGTGTTGTTGCTTCCTTATTTTTGGATTATTCCAAGCTTATTATCAAATCCAAGGGCTGGGCAATATGGGAAAAAAAATTAAAAATCGCAAATATATTTTTCAAGTCATCCGATCTCGATTAATATCACAATTTTTTCACATTGTTTTTAACCTGACAGTTTTAAAGCATCTGTAATAAAAAAAATACACTAGGTATTAGTTCAACATATAATCAAAACTGAAGTTTGTGTGTTTAATATATAGTATTGTATAGTGCTTTATATTTATTATTATATATCAAGTACATCCCCACATGGGCCAACGAGAAACCCTGGATAAACAGTGAGGTACGTGCAATGCTGAAGGCTCCGAACAACACTTTTAAATCTGGCGACATGGTAGCACTTAAAACAGCCAGAGCCAACCTGAACCGTGCCATTAGGGTTGCAAAGCGTGGTCACAGTCAGAAAGTACAGGACTTCTTCAAGAACCCCACAAACACTAGACGAATGCGGCAGGGCATACATCTCATCACGGACTATAAAGCTACCCATGTCCCTGTGACAACAGCATCAGCTTTCTGAACGACCTCAACAACCACTTTGCGGGGTTTGAGGCACTTAACACCACTCCGGCGAGGAAATCCATCCCTAGCCCTGAGGAGCAGCCGCGCAACCTGGACAAAGCGGATGTCTGGCGAACCCTGAGGAGAGTGAATCCCCGGAAAGCAGCGGGACCTGATGACAGGATGCTTAAGGGAGCTGGCTGGGGTTCTCACAGACATCTTCAACATCTCACTGACCCAGGCTGTGGTACCATCATGTTTTAAGACGGCCACAATCAATTCAGTGCCTAAAAAACCCACAATGTCCTCCCTCAATGATTATCCCCCAGTGGCACACACCCCAATCATAATGAAGTGTTTCGAGAGGCTGGTAAAGGAATATATTGACTTCCAACCACATTCAACCGATACCAGTTAGCTTATCGCCCAGTTTGCACCAGGTCCACTACTAACCACATTGTGAAGTGAAGTGAATTATATTTATATAGCGCTTTTCTCTAGTGACTCAAGGCGCTTTACATTCTCAAGTATGCGGACGACACAACAGTAGTGGGCCTCATCCGTGACAACGACGACATGGACTACAGGGAGGAGGTGGGACATCTGGTTGACTGGTGCAGAACCAACAACCTGGTCCTGAACGTCGACAAGACCAAGGAGATCATCGTCGACTTCAGGAGGCACCAGTCCAGCCACACTCCTCTCTTCATCAAAGGTACAGCAGTGGAGATCGTAAGCAGCACCAAGTTCCTGGGTGTGCAGATAACTGACAATCTGACCTGGCCCCTACACACCGGAGCTCTTATAAAAAGAGATCAGCAGTGCATGCACTTTTTACGTTGGATGAAAAGAGCACAGTTCTCTCCCCCTATTCTCACCACATTCTACAGAGGCACTATAGAGAGCCTACTGACCAAATGCATCTCTGTCTGGACTGGAGCCTGCAGTGCCTCAGACTGGAAGTCTCTGCAGAGAGTGGTGAGGACGGCGGAAAAGATCATCAGGACTCCTCTTCCTTCTATCCGGGAGATCGCAAAAAGCCGCTGCCTGACCAGGGCCTAGAAAATCTGTAGAGACTTCTCCCATGCCCACCAAGGACTGTTTTCACTGCTGGACTCTGGAAAGACGTTCCGCAGCCTCCGTAGCATAACCTCCAGGTTCTGTAACAGCTTCTTCATTTTAGGCCATAAGACTCTTGAACGCATCATAATAATCCCCTCAATTCCCCCCCAAAAACGGATTAACTCGCTGGAATAAAAAGACAACATAACATACATCCATAAAAGTGGATGCATATGCAAAAGTGCAATATATGTATCTGTACAGTAATCTATTTATTTATATCTGCACCTTATTGCTCTTTCATCCTGCACTACAACGAGCTAATGCAAATACATTTTGTTCTTATCTGTACTGTAAAGTTCAAATTTGAATGACAATACATGGAAGTCTAAGTCTAAGTCAAGTTGAGTTCAAAGTTTATACACTTTTATTAAAATATATACTTTTGCGGCTGGAACCCATTATTCATGTTTGCATTGTTTCATACGGAGAACTTTGCTTCAATATACACATTTCTGAACCCTGTTCAAGAAATAATTAAATGTGTGTATCAGTGTTTCCCTTGTGGTTAGAGTGTCCGCCCTGAGATCGGTAGGTTCTGAGTTCAAACCCCGGCCGAGTCATACCAAAGACTATAAAAATGGGACCCATTACCTCCCTGCTTGGCACTCAGCATCATAGGTTGGAATTGGGGGTTACATCACCAAATGATTTCCGGGCGCGCCCACCGCTGCTGCTCACTGCTCACCTGTGGGGATGGGTCAAATGCGGAGGATAATTTCACCGCAACTAGTGTGTGTGTGTGACAATCATTGGCACATTAACTTTATATAGCTTTGGACTCTGTTTTTAATTGTTTAACTTATATTACCGTGTAACAATATTAAAAACGAGATATTATAAAATACAGCATTAGTCCATGTGAATTCATATCCAGTTTCTGACCAGCTGTGTTCCCTTGCAGGGGATGTTCACCCTGACTGCTCATGCGGGCAACTTACTGTACAGCATGATGCATTACTTTCTTTACCAGCATATCAAACACATCCATTTTGTGCCGGATTGTGGCAAAGCTGTCAAATATAAGTTCCATATGAGCTCAGTTAGAATGTGTTATGGGAAATGCTGTTGTTTTTCACAATGAGAAATTCAAGAGCAAAAATAGAAGCACCAAAATAGCAAACTCCGTAAGACATGTTAAAGTTTTTTCAAGGATTTGTTTTAGAACCTTCACAAATTGAACACTTTGAAACACCTGTCAGTGATTCAGAACTTCTGCCTCAGGGAATGGCAGCACTATTCTTGTGCTCAAATCTTGACTTTAGAGACAAGTATAACACGGTACACAAGCAGCCGACACAGACAGGTAAAAAGCAAATAGCAGGAACAACAAACATGCGTGATTCGATAAATCCATGTTTAAAAAAACTTATGCAGGCAGCTGTCACAACATAATTTCTGTTCTTCTTCATCAGACTAGTCTGTAGTTAATGGATAGCAGTGAAGCTCATTGTGAGTTTCACCTTAAAGCATATATACATCTTTGCCAAAATTATTTTTAGCCGCTTTAAAATGCTATGTTTCAAGGGATGCAGTTCCCTATGATTGCATTTCTTTAGCAGTGTGCATTTTGTAGGAAGCAAAGCATCGAGGCGGCGCTTTGACAAGCTCATCCATCAACACAGCATGTTCACGTCCTCATCAAATGCCTGCACAGAACCATAAAGTGGAGGAGGAGAGGTGTCACTCCCTAAACAGGATATATGGCCCCTCACTGAGACTCAAATTAGACAGTAAATACATTAGAGTGCAGGTATACCCACTTCGCCCTGGCAACATGTTTGCACTGCTGCTGGGCCTAAAACAACACTACAAGGTGTTTCTCCTGCCAAAAGGACATACATAATTGCACGTGATTTAATGTGTCTCATTCATGTTGCACTACGACATTTACACACAGCTACAACTTCTATCCTTCATGGGGAGTCTCACATAAAATCTTGATGGTTATGACTTCCTTTGATTCATGAACCATCATTGAAAATCTGTATTTGAAATACAATTTTGATAAGACTATCCAGTATGCTATACAATTATACGTGGAAGTCAGTGTTCAGTAAGGTCAGGTATTTAAACGGCAGGGTTTTTAATTAGTTTACCATTTTACACCACCCCAATCGATTTAAAATAATAATAATAATAATAATGGCCAAACTTGTACTGTGTGTAGGTCCCCACAATCCACAGAAGCACATGTAAAGTGTCAATTAATGAATGACAGGGCGCTTCATACTGTATGAAATTTTACACAAACTTATTCCTAGCCCCCTCGTGCTCTGTCATTAACAAAAATATGATAGCACATTTCTCTAAGTTAAAGTTAAAGTATCAATGATTGCCACACACACACTAGGTGTGGTGAAATGTGCCCTCTGCATTTGACCCATCCCCTTGTTCACCCCCTGGGAGGTGAGAGGAGCAGTGAGCAGCAGCGGCGGCCGCGCCCGGGAATGATTTTGGTGATTTAATCCCCAATTCCAACCTTTGATGCTAAATGTCAAGCAGGGAGGTAATGAGTCCCATTTTTATAGTCTTTGATATGACTCGGCCGGGGTTTGAACTCACGACCTACCGATCTCAGGGCGGACACTCTAACCACAAGGCCACTCTATACATTCTTATTGTCTCCCGTGGCGTACGGTGTTATGCTGTCGGAAGTTGCAAGTCGGAGCTGGAGATGGCGTCACAGCCGAGATGTGAGCGTTCCAGTTATGTAGTCGGAACTCAAGATGGTCACATCCACGAAAGCTAATTTTGCACTAGCCTCGTCTGAATACAAATAACTTATTGGAAAATATGCACTCTTTCTGCAGCCTTCGAATGCGGTGGGTGAAGAGGAAACACAGACGCTATTGCTAGCAATGTACAGCGTATATGCCAGTCAACATACTTGCCAACCTTGAGAACTCCGATTTCGGGAGGTGGGGGGTGGGGGCGTGGTCGGGGGTGGGGCGGGGGCGGGGGCGGGGGCGTGCTTAAGAGGGGAGGAGTATATTTACAGCTAGAATTCACCATGTCAAGTATATATATATATATATATATATATATATATATATATATATATATATATATATATATATATATATATATATATATATATTTGTGTCCTGAAAATATGCAAACAAATTGATACTTCAAACTTGCATAAATAAATCTTAAGGAATATAACATAACTTGGCTTCTGAGAGCTTCAAAATGTAATGAATAAAATGCTAAAGTTGTTGATAAACAAGCAATTATTTTAATAATTAAATATGTTCATTTTAAATGAATTATTATGATCATTTAAAATTAATTATTTCAAATTGTTTATTTTAATGTATAGTTCTATGGCTGGATGTAATAAGGAGTCAGAAAAAATACAAATACAAATACAATTAGATTTGATGTTTTTAGCAAAATATAGTATTTTTTTTTTTTTAAATTAGTAAATATATTTATTTTTAGGTAAGATAAACATAATAACACAATTTATCTCTAGTCTGGAAGATTTAGTTCTTGTCACCCTGTTGTCCTCCCGTCTCTTCCCCAAGGATGGCTCCATGAGCTGGGCAAACGCCTGGAGATGCCCTACGTCAGTGGTCCCCAACCTTTTTGTAGCTGCGGACCGGTCAACGCTTGAAAATGTGTCCCAATTTTTTTTATTTTTTTTTCATAAAGAAATACAATCATGTGTGCTTACGGACTATATCCCTGCAGGCTGTATTGATCTATATTGATATATAATGTATATATTGTGTTTTTTATGTTGATTTAATAAATAAAAAAACATTTATTTTTATTTTTTGTGAGGCCCAGTACCAATCGGTCCGCGTGGTTGGGGACCACTGCCCTACGTCAACAACAAGGTCGGCGGCCCGTTGGTGCACAGCTCGTACATCGCCGCCCTCTACTTCACCCTCAGCAGCCTGACCAGCGTTAGCTTTGGCAACGTGTGCGCCAACACGGACGCCGAGAAGATATTCTCCATCTGCACCATGCTCATCGGCGGTATGCTGGACGCCTCGTATCAGTGGCGTGCCGTCACTAGAGGCAGGGGAGGCGGGGCCTCACCTGCCATCATGGAAAGAAAAAAAAAGTAAAAAGAAAAAAAAAATAATTAAATTGTTATATGTATCCAGTGATTATACTAAAGTTATTTTCCATTTAACTTCACCAGTTTTAGATTATTTTTATTTTAATTTTCACATTTGCCGTTCAAATACTGAGAAGAGACGGTGCGGTGATCAGCAGCCAGTTGAGGCACTTGTGCCTCACCATGGATTGCGACTCGGCTAACTGCTGGCCTGCTGTGCAGTGAGACCGTATTGCTATATGAATTATATTATACATTTCCATAGTTTAGTTAGCTGAGGTATATAATGTACAGTGTATTTGTCAACAACTGTATGTGTGTAACTAATTTTTAGTGCTGAGCGATCATAAATCTGCTGCGGAGACACACTGTGTGAGGCTCGTATCATAATCCCGCCTCCTGGTGCTAAGCACCTCCGCTGCAGAATGCACTGCCCGACGGGAGCACCGCGGCCACACCAACCAAAGCCCACACCCAAACCCTCCACGTGCAAGACCGAATCCACCCAAAAAAAGTCACTTAAGAAGAAGCCAAAAAGTGCAAAAACAACAATGCTCGCGCTGCAGGAGCCGCGAACGACTGCAGGGACACAACATTAGGTACACCTGCACTGCAGGTTCATATGTTTTTAAATTTGACTGTGATGATGCAGTGTGCCTCACCAGACATTAACCTCACCGCACGCCACTGCCTCGTATGGAATAACGTGATTGGGCAGGCACGTTGTTTTTATCGTGGGAAAGCGGACGTGAAAAAAGGCTGTCCTCCCTCAGGTCCGCATGGAGGTTTTCGGGAGAGGCGCTGAATTTCGGGGGTCTCCCGGAAAATCCGGGAGGGTTGGCAAGTATGCCAGTCAGTAGAGTACAATACATATTGTATATGGCTGATTTACTGCAACAAAAAATAATCACATGTTCTAATAACAGATATTATAGAAGCGAATATTATTGTTTAAATCCAGAGCAGCCATCTTTGAAACAAACTCGGGGAGGTGGGCAGAGGAGGTGATTTAGAAGTCACACCGATATCATTTACTGGACTATAGAGCGCACCGGCAAATAAGCCACACCGACTGAATTTGAGAAAAACATTTTGGTTTTCCATTTATTAGCTGCACAGCACTATAAGCCACATATATAATATGTTGTGAAATTAGTTATTTACACAGACATATTTCGTAAATGTCTATTTACATACCTTAATAGTTTTACAAACGGTGCCTGCAACACGGCAATAAAACAGCTGATCAAACTAAACATAATTCATTGTCATGGACCCACTGACTGCGGGAGCTAGCTCCAATCAGCTAAACAAACTCAGTAACTACACAGTGACATTTTGGTGAATTTAATGGGGAATTTGAGAAACTGGAACAATACAAAAAGAATGCCATTGTAAGTTGATAATACTAACACAGACACTCATAAACGTGCATATTAGCTAATGCTAACTACGCTAGCTTGATTACGATAACACGTACAAATATGCATGAAAACACTCCTACAGACATCACACATGGAACGGTTTAGTAAGTATGAATAGTTTTAGTTATATTGTCAAACTTACAAACATTGCTTGGAGTGATGAATGACGAATCCATACGAGTAAAAATGCAATGGGCAATTAGACGACTGAACGGCACTTCTAGTTCCAGTTCAAAGCTTTGAACCACAGGAATCCACATTCAGTCAGCAGCACATGCAGTGAGCGAACTCGTCTAAAAGATGGCGCCATAGCACAAACAATAACACACCATTTTAGTGTCTTTGCATGTGTTTAATAAAACTATTTGCTTTATGGCCGTCAGCAAAGAAAATTAATTTAGCCGCACCGTAGTGTTCAAATTTACGGTCATTTGTATATACAGGGTGTCCCCAAAAAATGTATACACACTTTAAATAATTGTAAACTAGGTGTTTATTATAATTTGTTTAATTTTCAACATGTAAAATAATTTCTGGTCTGGACGGAGGGGTTTTGTTGAATACCCTCCACGTTCACCAGCCCTCACACCACTAGACTTATTTTTATGAGGATACCTAAAAGACAAGGTTTGCACAATGAGACCTGCAACAGTCATTGAATTGAGAGCAACCATTGAACGTGAATGCATGCAAATACCAAGGGAATTGTTTCATGATGTGTGCTATTCCATCGCTTCGCGTTGTCGGCAGTGTCTGGACCAGAACGGACATCAGTTTGAGAACAGGCGGTGACAAAACAATAGAACGATGTTTGTAAATTATTTTACATGTTGAAAATTAAACGTATTATAAATAAACACATAGTTTACAATTATTTAAACTGTGTATACATTTTTTTGGAACACCCTATAATAAGGAACAGACAAAAAGGCAAACTAAAAGGAAGCAAGTACAATAGTCTTTTGTACAAAATTACTTCTTTTGAAGAGAATACATATAGAACAGCGTTTCTCAAACTGCGGTAGGCAGGTTCCATTTACTGGTAGCCCATAAACTCTCTTAATATTCAAACACAGTTTCTGTTCAAACTGTGTATAATGTTACAGTGGCCAAAACTATCAAATACACTTGTTAAATAAAAACTCTGCACTTGTTTCTAATTAATATGTAGGCCTACTATGCTCCTGAATTTCAATGTTGGTCATTATAGTGGTACTTGGAGAGTTTTCTGATGTGGTACTTGGTTAAAAAAAAAAAAATCAAGTTTGAGAACCATTGATCGAGAAGATTAGTGTAAATCTTTCTATCACTTAATATGTTTGCAGAAACATTTATAATACACTATGATTTTTTACAGTCTCTGTAATTGATTTAATGTTAAGTGTGACATTATTGTTGCTAATCAAATATTAAACTGTGAAACTGCACAGTACTCTGACTCACCGTGGAGGTAGGGGAGGCGTACGTGTTTTTGCAGGTGCTTGTCACTGCAGTCTTTCTACAGAAAGAAAAAGAGTAACTACAAAATAATAAAGAAGGACTTTTACAACAACATTACAGAGCTTTACCCGGTGAAAGATATACAGTACCATTGTATTTATACACTGTGTGAGTTCAACTATGATTTTTGTGTCTTTATTACACATCTTGCCTGTGTCTCCTCTGAACTCTCAGGGGATGTATGATCACAAACCTGCAGTCTCAAATGTTATTCTGCTTTACAAGATTAGAATGAAAGCCTTCAACAAATCCAAAAGTTTTGTCAAGAGACAATGGTAAGTTTTTATTTCTATGTACAAGTAGTACATTTTCACAATGCTTTACCGCACATGCCCACTTCAAGGAACAGCACTAAACATAAATATGTATGCTGCAGTGAAATGCAATTCAAACGACAATATTTTTACTGAGAGAATTCCAATGAACGACAGAAAAATGATCAATTATGGACTTCCCTCACAGATCTAGTTCATGAAAGCGATTTGAAGTTTAAAGATTTTATTCAGACCAAAAAATAGTGAACATAATAAATGGAATATTCATCCTCAGGCAACGTTTTTTATATCTTGAGGTTAAAAGTTTCCTCCTTTTTATCTAAGATACAATGTCACAATTGTGCATTTGCCCTGCTTGTGTGAGGTGTATCTGTGAAAGCCTTTATTCATGTAAACAAATGTTCGCTATAATGAGTTTCAGCAATCATTTCCAAGGTCTATCTCAGAGACAAGATATCGCCCCCTTTTCAAAGGTGTATGCTGTCAAAACTGCGATGTATTATGTCAGTAGCGGCAGCTGTAACATTTTCACCGCTGTTGTTTCCAAACAAGATCAAGACTATGCAAATACACAGAGGGCAGCTGAACACAAAAAAAAGGTACTAAATAAAAAAACATTTTAAGTCAAATTGATGCATTAGAACTAGACAAGGATGAACGCTTGGATCTGATTAATTTGCAGCATATAAATATTTAAATTACATTCATGTTGACAGTGCCCCCATCTCAGACTGTTAGAATGCGGGGAAAGGTCAGAAACATGATTTGGGTCTACATGATTGGCAAAAGGTTAGTAACTCTATCAGAATGGTGACTGACAAAATGGGCCATTTTGAAATGTCAGTAACAGGCTTTACTATCCGCTGAGATTGAAAAGGCTGCAGCTAATCCAACATTTCCCATGCAACTGTGATGTGTTACTTTTAGCAAAACACATTGAACAGTGTATGAATTAAAATGATTCAAATGCATCACTGAAACTGCCACTGCACAGCTAGTAAATAATACAAATAAGAAACAATACATTTAATATTAATTGGTCAAGCATTCTACACACATTGAACGGGTCAGTTGAGGACTTGAATAACACCATAGACAAAGACTCCCAACTCGATGTCATTTTTTACCTCTGTACAATATTAAATGGTTATAATGTATACTAATGAGAGAGAGGCGATGTTTCATAAATCAGCAATTTCACATCTTGGCATGGGTTTGCAAAGTCATTACAGGACAATGGAGGCACATTTAAAACCAGTGGTAGGCATTATCAAATTATATTAAATCTCAAAGCAATTGCTATTCCCCCTGCGAACCATAACATATGACAGTGCCAGCTGGTTGACGGATCCAATTAAAACATGTCAAATGCCTCTCATGACACATTACACCTGGACCCTTGTGCATACTATGCCTGTGTTATCACATACGCAAAATGTTTGCCGCTGAAATCTTACCTTGAGGCATCAATTGTTTTAAATTGTCATTTTTGCCAATTATTTGTCAGCAGATTTGTCATTACAATTATTATTTTCATCAAAATGACCAAGTAAAAAATATTATGAATGAATTAATTATACTTATATAGTGCTTTTTCACAATTGGGAAACTTATACATTCAAGCTTGGTGGGGGTAAGCTACATTTATACCAGTGTGGCTGACACTGGGAACAAGGTGGTTGAAGTGGCTTGCCCAAAGACACAACGGCAGCGACTAGAATGGCGAATGCTGGAATGATCAATTATCAAATGTATATTTATTTTTTGCTCACAATGTTAAACCATATCAGTTTTGAAGTAATCATGGACCAGGTAAAAAAAGAAGGTAAGCCACTTTTTACTCTGTTTTGGGTCCTCTACTACTGATGTTTTCCTAAACATTCTCGAAAAAATGTTGAAAGAGCACGAGGAAACACAAGCTATGGTGTCTATGGAAGAGCAGGGAAGTCCGTAAATATATTTTAATATATTTATTTTTTGTTCATAAAGTTAACCATATATTAATTTTGAAGTTTTCATGGACCAGGGCAACAAAAACATGCAATTAAGTGATTAAAATACTAGTTTAACATGCCTTTATCCTGACTGTCTATGCGGGGAAATGGGTTCCAGTTCTGTAGATAATGTCACATCAAAAGGGGGCAGCATATAGAGTCTGACGACGGAAATGGGGCGTTCCAAGAACAATTAACTACCCATTACTGAAAAACCAATTGATATTATGGAAAATGATTGCCAGATTCATTATATGGAGCAAAAAATACATAAAGAGAACTTGTCAGTGAAGTTTCGATCATTTGCCTTATGGGACCAATTAGGTGTTACAAATAAAAAAGATTTAAACTATTTCATAACCAGACAAAAATATCCATCAAACAGAAATGCCATGCTGTAATTAATACAGAGCTGCAGCATATTTTCCATCCTCATCATTTTAAAGGCCTACTGAAAGCCACTACTACCGACCACGCAGTCTGATAGTTTATATATCAATGATGAAATCTTAACATTGCAACACATGCCAATACGGCCGGATTAACTTATAAAGTGACATTTTAAAATTCCCGGGAAATATCTGGCTGAAACATCGCGGTATGATGACGTATGCGCGTGACGAAGTCCGAGTAACGGAAGTTATGGTACCCCGTAGAATCCTATACAAAAAGCTCTGTTTTCATTTCATAATTCCACAGTATTCTGGACATCTTTTGCAATTTTTTTAATGAACAATGAAGGCTGCAAAGAAGACAGTTGTAGGTGGGATCAGTGTATTAGCAGCGGACTACAGCAACACAACCAGGAGGACTTTGTTGGAGCGCTAGCCACGCCAGCCGCGCTAGCCGCGCTAGCCGCCGACTTCACCTTGACTTCCTACGTCTCCGGGCTGCCAAACGCATCGGGTGAAGTCCTTCGTCCTTCTGCCGGTCGCTGGAACGCAGGTGAGCACGGGTGTTGATGAGCAAATGAGGGCTGGCTGGCGTAGATGGAGAGCTAATGTTTTTAGCATAGCTCTGTGCAGTCCGATTGCTAAGTTAGCTTCAATGGCGTCGTTAGCACAGCATTGTTAACCTTCGCCAGCCTGGAAAGCATTTGGAAAGCAAGTGTATTTACATGTCCACGGTTTAATAGTATTGTTGATTTTCTATCTATACTTCCAATCAGGGGTTTATTTCTTTTGTTTCTATATGCAGTTAAAGCAAGATGCTATCACGTTAGCTCGTAGCTAAAGCATTTCGCCGATGTATTGTCGTGGAGATAAAAGGCACTGAATGTCCATTTCGCGTTCTCGACTCTCATTTTCAAGAGGATATAGTATCCGAGGTGGTTTAAAATACAAATCTGTGATCTACAATAGAAAAAGGAGAGTGTGGAATCCAATGAGCCAGCTTGTACCTAAGTTACGGTCAGAGCGAAAAAAGATACGTCCATCGCTGCCTCTCAAGTCATTCACTGTAACGTTCCTCATCAACGAATCTTTCATCCTCGCTCAAATTAATGGGGTAATCATCACTTTCTCGGTCCGAATCTCTCTCGCTCCATTGTAAACAACGGGGAATTGTGAGGAATCCTAGCTCCTGTGATGTCACACTACTTCCGGTACAGGCAAGGCTTTTTTTATCAGCGAGCAAAAGTTGCGAACTTTATCGTCGATTTTCTCTACTAAATCCTTTCAGCAAAAATATGGCAATATCGCGAAATGATCAAGTATGACACACAGAATGGATCTGCTATTCCCGTTTAAATAAAAAGGAATCATTTCAGTAGGCCTTTAAATATGTCAATTTTAAAAATAGAACAAGAAAATGTACTTTGGTCATTAGGTTGACATGAAGTGCTCTTGTGTCGAAATGTCTGGTGACAAATTATTACTTATCATGAGCTGACAAAAAGAAATTGGGATATTATGCTTCTCTTAACAGGAACAAAAACATCGAGATTTATTTGCCACACTGTTTGAATTGCTTTACTTTTTGAATGTGCTATGTATTTTTTTTTAAATTGTAGGACTGTTATTCATTTTCATGTCTTTTGTAGAGGTCAGTCCCACTGACTTCATACTTAATTATCATACCCAGTTAGGCAGATCTTATCTAATGTTATCAACCGGTCTAGTGTGCATATGCGTCGTTTAACAAAGTCTGTCACCATGAAATTAACACAAATGTGTTTTCATTGTATATTTCAGTTCTTATGATCGTCTCTGCTGTTTTAGACTCAACTATTATTTCATTTAAAGAGCGTCATAATTATCTGATACGTAGGAGAAAACAGATGCAACCTGACCTGCCTTGTCTTCTCCTTTGATCAAGATGGCACAGCATGGCTGCTGTGGTACTACGCTCTCTTGTAGTTGTTGCAATTTTCTTTATTTCTGCGGTATTTTGCCACCCTTCTCTGGTCTCTTTGACCAGAGAAGAACTATTAAACATCGGACAGTCCTTTGCCGAAATCCTTTCACCTGTTCTTATTGAACAAGAGATTTACGCAGAGATTCTCAACGGAGGAACAGCAGCTCTCTATGGACTATGCCGGAGTTGCAGAAGACGGGGAAAAAGAGCAGGCGCACTCGTTAAACTTAGGCAGTGGGGGTTACGCACTGCACTTCAATCCATTCACCTGGCGAATGTCCGCTCCCGGCTAATGAGATGGACGAACTGCTGCTCCTAATCCCCCGAAACACGGATTTTTGCAGATCTGTTGTTACCATTGAATTTACTACATAGATAGATAGATAGATAGATAGATAGATAGATAGATAGATAGATAGATAAATAGATAGTACTTTATTGATTCCTTCAGGAGAGTTCCCTCAGGAAAATTTAAATTCCAGCAGCAGTGTACAGAATTGAGATCGAATTTAAAAAGTAAAAAGTGAATAATGGGGGTATAAATGGAAATAAAATAGAAAATATAACAATACGAATACAAATAAAAAGCAACAATAAGAATACAAATATAACAGTAAAAATAAGAATATAACAAGAGAAACTAGGCAGTAGTGACCATGTTATGAACATGTATTGCACTGTTTTTTGTTGCAGTTTATTTTAGTATTGTTATTGTTTTGCATCCCCTGTCATCCTAGTACCCCTCCGCCCCCCCCCCCAGAGAGGAGTTGTACAGTCTGATGGCGTGTGAGACAAAGGAGTTTTTTAGTCTATTAGTCCTGCACTTGGGATGAAGCAGTCTGGCAGGCTCCTCTGGCTACTGATAACGGTATGCAGAGTGTGACTGGCATCATCCATGATGCTCAGTAGTTTTTCCACATGGATGATGACTACAGTAGGTTTTAAAAATTAGTGGACACATCAAACTCAAACTTGTACAGCAGACCATAAGCAATAATTGTTTGTGTCTAACTGAAAAAAATAAACGCTGACTCGTCGACTATTAAAATAATCGTTAGTTGCAGCCCTGTTTTTTGTATGTCTATATAAAACCCCAGAATGTGTTGTGCAGGGTGTTCATTCTTTTTTTAATCATAATGGTTTGAATACACTGTATTAAAAAAAAAATTAAACAAAATATAGAATACAGCGTGTATAAATATACAATAATAGTGGCATCTTTTTGGAAATGAAACATCTTTTATCTCAGAATATTCAGTTGTGAAGCTATTTGGCATCCCTATATACATATTTGCAATACCCAGTCCATTACGCTGATGGATATTTAGTACTCTTTGGCTTCTTTTATCATAAAACAGCTATTCAACTTAGGATATGAATCTTTTTTTGGCAGCTTGGCCGTGCAGCTTTGCATGATTGGCGCTCTCGCTGTCCTTTTCCACTCCCACTGACATGCATTTGATTTGTCACCGGCATCCAGAGTCTTAACAGAATACTGCAAAGAATCTCAGAGTTAATGTTCTCTCTTGGCACACTTAAGCGGCACAAGAACTGACTATTCTGCTAAAGGATCTTCTAAGTGCCGTCTATTTTTTTTTTTTAGACGAAGGGTGTGGGATTAGAATGCGATGCAAAAATAAAGAGAATAGATGATATGAAGATGACTTGGCACATAAAAACATGCAGGCCATGATGTGTTATTATCATATGATAAGACGCCTGTTTCTTTGAATCATTTCTTGTGAGAGGGGGGTGTTAGAAAATAGGGCAAACATAAGTAATTGGCTTCGAAGTTGCACCATTCTCCTCTTCCAATTCGAGGTTGACTAGTAGAAACCTGCCAGGCTTGTCAAATCTCCTAGAATGTTTCTATGCTGGGTGCAAGTGGCCTCTGTCTTATAAGTGAAGGGGAGTACAGTCAAGTGTGGAAAAATGCTTTGTTATTAAAGTGAAATATGTCATATTGGCAGCTCACAAATGGATATTTTTACATTTAATAGAGACAATTTAACAACTGTCACCCTCCTAATGACTAATTATTCAAACTCTCAGCTCAAAATTAACAATCATTTTGCAAACATCGACTTCCAAAGCAGATCCGTTTAGGTGGTCGACTTGACACGTGTTCTATTGGCTGTCCTTCGCTCGTGCCATTAATCTCCTGTATCACAAGAGATAGTGTTACAAATTACAGTGAAGGTGACAAAATTTGGAATTGATAAGAGATGCAGCCCTGCGGCAATGAGTCATACACCTCAAAAATGATTTGATTTATACAGCATTATCAGATAAGATCAAATGTGGATGTGTCCGCAGAAAGTGGGTGCGGTGCAAGCATTCTTTCATATCTTGCTTGCTGTCAAAGTTTCCAAAAGGCCAGATAGTGAAAACACAACAAAAATACACAGCAGGCTATGTACACACAGCAGACTCAGATATAATTAACTACTTTGAAACACTTTGTACCTGATAAAGACATACACATCTTCTGCAAAGAGAAGGTCATATCAGGTTATCTTCGGTGGATCACACCATGTCACAGTAAGTGATCATCATGTTGTACATGTGTTCCTCTTTTGAAGCCTTATGTTCTTAACTAAACTATTTTCAAGCAATATAATCGTGTAGACATACTGTATTGTAAAGATTTTGCCTTATAAACAAGGGATGTCCCAATCCAAAATTGGATATCAGTCTGATATCAGGAAAAAATAAGTAGCTGATGAAATCGACCAAAATCTCCAATACAAGCAATCCTTGTGCAAAGCTGAAAAGACGGTTAACAGCAAAATGTCTCCCAATAATCACACAAGTTGGATCTTTTCCTGTATTTTAGTTAAGTCATTTGCAAAAGGTAAACATGGTAGCCTAGAGGTTACTAAGAGCGTGCAGCTATGCAACAGCTAAGCACACAATAGCACACCAGCTGGTGACCTACATTGAACAATATTGCAGTCTAAAACACAACATTTGTCAACATAATGAAGGATGGAATAATTATAGTTGCATATTACTTACAGATACAAAGTATCTAAGGCAGAAGCATACTAGATCATTTAATTTACTTGTATGAGTTTAATTTAATGAATTATTGGTCATGGCTAACATTGAAAGGTTGACAGAAGAGTTTATTATGTCCAGAACTTTTTCTAAAGTTCATAAAGCACGCGTCAAACTCCCTGTTCAGGTTGCGGAGAGGAAGCATCTTCTCTACACGAGACACGTCTAAGCCAATCACTTCAGCACCAGGGAGAGGGCACACAGACAGGTGCTGCACGTACTTAAATCAAGCAGGCTGTAAGACGTGTTTCACATCACATAACGGTAACAAGGCCTTTAGTGGAGAATATGCAGTTCTCCATCCACATTGTCGTGTACGATCAAAATGTTTGGGCTTACCTACAGACAGATGTCGAGAGAGTAACCCCAGCTTCATTTGGAAGGCTTCCACGTGGTCAAACAGCTCCTTGCCTTGAAGAGAAACATACAGTGAGTTTAGCACGTCCGCCATTAAAGACACGTCCCAAATCCAACTGTCATCTGTAAGGACGTGGATGTTACTGCCCTTGGTTGTCAGAAATATTGTGATGGCATGACGTAGTACCCAAAAAAATGTTGAGCACTTTCCATCTGCTGAGCCAGTGAACTTCTTGGTGGTACATCACATCACTGTATTGTGCGTTAACTTCTTCCAAAAGGGCTCTGAACTGGCTGTGTGAAAGAGCCTTTGATTTTATGCAGTTTATGTCTACAAGCCCAATTGATTTGGCACACTGCTGTTTGAAACCTTTTGAGCAATCAGTGTGGCGAGAATATTTTTTTTTTGCCAACCATTTTATTCCAGCTAAAATGATATCTGTCCAGTACTTCCTGCAAACAAGTATTGGCTTTTAGGAGTTCCATGCAGCGTCCCTACTCCAGCCAGCTTTTGCAAGATTTCCATGGTGTCATTTACTCCTCGAATGACAAAACTAAAAGCTGTGCAGGATTGGGATGGGTACATTTCACATTTGAACCGATGTAGTACCAATACCCGGTACCTGGGAATCGATACAGGTATTCAACGGTGTGCTAATAAATGTTAATTGTTAAATTGTAACATTTAAAAATGAGCTTATTATGATAACTATGCTGTCCAGTAGTTATGTTTTGTTTTCTTATTATATTTCCGAGTCTGATTTGCAGGTATTATATAGTAGACTTTAAATGCAGTTGGCTCACGTATGCCACTGCTTATGGAGCTCCATGTTGTTCTGTTAAAGCCTGCATGTCATGATCCGTGGCCCGGATCATGTTTAGTTTAGGTTTTGTACTGTTAGTGTGTCTCCCTCAGTTCCTGTTTTGTGCACCCCTGGTTTTGTTTTGGTTGCCATGGGTACTGATTGATTTCACCTGCCTCTGGTTAGTGTTCGGCACGCTCACCTGCTGCCGAGCACTAATCAGAGAGCTATTTATTCACCTTTCTTGCCACGCTCAGTCTGGCTTCGTTATTTGCTATATGCAACTTGTGGTTTATGCCTGTTTCTCGATTCCTGATTCCTGTGCTAAGTTGTGTTCCTTAGCTTCTCGTGCGATCGGCACGCTTTCCTTTTGTTTGTTTCCTGTCTTTTTGTAATGTGTAGGATTTATGACAATAAATCATATTCCTACCTTCCCGCTTTCGTCCAGAGTTGTCCGTCTGCATCTTGGGAGAACGACCCCGCAGTAAAATGCGACCCCCACGTGACACCGCAAACTTGACACTAAAGGTGGAAATGCCATCGGTGATCTTCCTAAATCAAGTCCTATAAAATGTTGTACATTTTAGACCAGGGGTGCCCATTACGTCGATCGCGATCTACCGGTCGATCGCGCAGTGTGTGTCAGTCGATCGCCAGCCAGGCATTGAAAAAATAGACCTAAAAATTTGCGATCATAAATCTTCCCTATGACGTTATTTGGTTGACATTCAAGGCACCCGAGGATCTTGTGAGATGACGATGGCGGCATTCAGCTCAGTGTGAAGGAAAAAAAGACCGTCAGGAAGGCGAGAAACAGTTTTTATTCCAACCGTGTCGTCAAAAGCCTAGATAGTGCGGTGGGTTAGCGCACATTTTTAGGCGTACCGTTACGGAGCGGATAAAAGCGCCAATTTTTTTACAGGCCTTCTTTATGACCTACTGAAGGATTTTAGAAGGGTACTCAAACTTAAATATTGAAAATACCCATATAGTGCACAAAATTGTTTAAAAAATGTTATTCCGGAGTCATAAAAGGTATATTGCTGATAAATTGTTGTTTTTTTCCACTTAGGAAGGTAAATTTGCTTTTAATTGGGTCCAGTGATGGATAAACATTCAAAATGATGTCTAAAATGCATTACCAAGGCACCTGGTACAGGTACATCCTCCATAAAGTCCTGTACAGTATAGGCGGAATTAAGAAAAAAGCTGAAAAAATGTCATGTTCTGCATGACAAGATCCAAGATCCAAGAGTTCAGCTGGCCACCAACCAAAGCTGTGTATGTCACATCGGGGCAAGCGGTGTCAGGACAAGCTTTTGGTTCCACTAGCATGATGGACTGTTGCAACCATGAGGAGGCAGACACAAGGATAGTGGTCCATCTACAATGCGCATTGAAGGAGGGAGCAAAGACAGTTCTTGTGCGAACTGTGGACACTGATGTCATCGTGATCCTTGCTGGTTTATTTTATGATTTGGTGGTGCTTCAACCATTGACTGACATCTGGGTGGCTTTTGGCATGGGAAAAAGGTTCAGATATTACCACATAAACCACATCTGCAAAAGCCTGGGGGAACCCAAATCACAAGGTCTGCTTATGTTCCACGCATATTCAGGTTGTGACACAACATCTGCATTTAACGGAAAAGGCAAGAAGTCAGCTTGGAGGGCCTGGCAAGCCTATGATGCTGCTACAGAAACATTTATGTATCTGGCAAAGCATCCATTCCAGGAACTAAAAGTTGACTCTGAGCATTTCCAGACACTTGAGAGGCTGACTGTGATCCTGTACAACAGATCCAGTCCTTTGAACTCCATCAGTCAAACAAGGAAGGAACTCTTCTGTCAAGACAGTCGGCCGATGGAGAGATTACCTCCCACGCAGGATGCCCTACTCCAGCATGTAAAACGGGCTGTGTTTCAGGCAGGAATCTGGGCAACCAGCACAGACACACAGCAAGTGATTCCTTCTCCAAAGGACTTTGGATGGACCAAGGACGAAACAGGGTCATGGGTTCCAGTTTGGATAACCATTCCCGAGGTCTCCATTGCCTGCAGAGAGCTGATAAAATGCTCATGTAAAGGTGACTGTTCCAGCTGTAAATGCAGCAATGCTAATATTGACTGTTCTCCACTTTGCAAATGCAACTGCTGCAAATAGACACCAGGTACAGTTATGCACACCAATACACCAAGTTTCCACATTATGATGCATGTCAATTTGTTTAAATTGTGACAACAATTGTTTTCTTGCCTGTTTCACGTGCAGATTACTTCATAGTGTAGTAAGAAGAGTCATCCAGGCCATTGGTCCTCAGCCCCCATGCTGATCATGTGCACCAGCTGACTTGCCCCTTTAATTTATTTTTGGCCTCAATCAGAGTTCTAACATTATAATTGCATTAAAGGTTTTATGGATAATACTTCATGTGCTGGGTCTTGAATCATCATCTGAAAATGATACTTTTTGCTATTTCCGTCCATAATGAGGCCTTATTTGAAAGCCAAATGGTTCATAATGGAATCAAATATTGGCATTCTGGCTGTTCTGGGATGTGAAGACACTACCTGTAGACACCCTGTGCAAGTATGATGTAAAAACTAGCAGCAGGAGGACACATGACAAGAATTAGTCCTTTTTTAGTATAGGCGTTTTTTGCAGTTATTGATCAAAATAACTTATGTGCACTATAAAGGTATTTTCAATATTTAAGTTTGAGTACCCTTCTAAAATCCTTCAGTAGGTCATAAAGAAGGCCCATAAAAAATTTGGCGCTTTTATCCGCTCCGTAACGGTAATGTCACTAAGCCACCAGACTAAGAGACATACTGCACAGTTCCTGTCCTCACAATAAAAGTGCTGCTCGGTGCTGCCTGCGCTAACAAAGTAAGAGTCTCCGAAAGCTCGCGCAAACAAGATAGCAAGCCACGGAGTTTGCCATCGATCTATTTCTTGTAAAGTGTAAAAGAACGAGTATGGAAGCTGGACAAACAGGATGCCAAAACCAACCACTTCAATGTGGTATTGGACAGAAAGGAGGACTTTTTGTTCTCCTCCACGATGTAAAATCAAAAATGTGGAAGTTGTCAGCACTACTGTGAATCTTGTCTGATTACAATCCGTGCAAGTCATCAGAATCAGGTAATACACCAACTTATATTCTTGTGCCATCTTTCTTTAGGGACGGCGTGGCGAAGTTGGTAGAGTGGCCTTGCCAGCAATCGGAGGGTTGCTGGTTACTGGGGTTCAATCCCCACCTTCTACCATCGTAGTCACGTCCGTTGTGTCCTTGGGCAAGACACTTCACCCTTGCTCCTGATGGCTGCTGGTTAGCGCCTTGCATGGCAGCTCCCGCCATCAGTGTGTGCATGTGTGTGTGAATGGGTGAATGTGGAAATACTGTCAAAGCGCTTTGAGTACCTTGAAGTTAGAAAAACGCTATACAAGTATAACCCATTTATCATTTATCATTTCAGGAAGACAAGAATATCTTCATGAAAGATGGCAATCTATATGTTAAACATGCATGTATTTTGTACACCTTTTACATGTGAACAAAAACGGCAAAAAAATTAAAACAAAATTTATTTATGTATATATATATATATATATATATATATATATATATATATATATATATATATATATATATATATATATATATATATATATATATATATATATGTATGAAGTAGATCACCTCGACTTGGTCATTTAAAAAGTAGCTCGCCAGCTGAAAAAGTGTGGGCACCCCTGTTTTAGACTGCATGGGAGAACATGTGTGTGGAATGTGCCCAATGTGTTAAACATTGTAAGTGTTTAAACGCTTTTAATATTTCAAGTTAAATTGCACGGCAACACCATGTGTGAGTTTAGTCCCATATATAAATAAGGTATTGAGGATCATTGGATCTGATGACTGGCAAACTTATTCCCAGCTTTTTCCGTGTTTGTCATAAATGACAAAATGCCACCAACCTATCAACTTTTCTATTATTCCCTGCTAGTGTAATGTTACAAAACACATTTATGTCTTCAAACATAGGGTGTAAGTTCGATCCCCGACTAGGTCCCATCAGGAAGGGTAAACGGTTAGAAAAAGCCAAATGATAACCCGTCATTTATTCTATTGTTACTATTAGGGACATAACAATACACTGTAATAATGATAACCACAGTGTTAGGATTTAGAAGCCCTCTAAGGATTACTTAGAGAATATTAATGCATAATGTAAGATTAATTTATGTTGTAATTTATGGCCTGACACTGAATGATGAAATTACCATACTATGCTACACCAACATAGACTTATATGTGGCACCGTGAAATCTCCTATCATAGATATTATGATAATGAGTAAGTTTGGTATGGTAATTAAGTTTGTTATTATATTTCATATAAAACAACCTGTCATTTATTAGTTGCATTTTCCAAGTTATTTTTGGTTGTTAAACGTGTCTTACATGTCGGAGTGTGGGGAGTAAAAAAACATATGAAACTGACACATGAAACATGACAAATTGGGGGGTGCACTATCCACTCGAGCCACCAGATTGCAGTGTTGAATATCTTAAAATGTGTTTTGGGACAATTCCAACTTTGACCACAGCGTCAGTTGCTTAGTAAAGTGGCGCTTTCCATCATTTTCAACAGACTGCATTGGAAAATAGTTAACCCTCCCTTTTTCTCTCATGCCAGAACTACCCAGGTATGGGGCCATATGAATCCCTTCCCTACTGTAATGTAGGCTACTAGCCAACTACAACACACACACCCAACCAAAAGATAACGTAATGCTTCAAAAACGTTGTTTGAAAAAGTTTATGATATCATTTACTAGCAACCATAGCATCCAAACCATGATCAATATATGCATTAGGGCTGTGAATTTTTGGGTGTCCCACGATTTGATTCAAAATCGATTCTTGGGGTCACGATTCGATTTAAAATCGATTTTTTTTCATTTCAACACGATTCTCGATTCAAAAACAACTTTTTTTAAAAAATGTTATGAAAACAATACACAACAATACCATAATAATACAATACAATTTCAAAACCAAACCCGACCCAGCAACATTCAGAATAGCAATAAACAGCAATTGAGAGCAATTGAGGAGACACAAACATGACACGGAACAATCTACAAGTAGTGAGACAAAAATGAATATTATCAACAGTATCAATATTAGTAACAATTTCAACATAGCAGTGATTAAAAATCCCTCATTGATATTATCATTACAAACATTAATAAAAAAATAAATTAAAAAAAAAGAACAATAGTGTCACAGCGGCTTACACTTGCATCGCATCTCATAAGCTTGACAACACACTGTGTCCAATATTTTCCACAATGATATCATAAGTCATATTTTAGGTTCATTTAATAGTGTCTGAAGATTGTCGACCTTCTATGAAGCCAGTTTGGTCAGTATGAATTAATTTTCCTATTACATTTGATAATCGTGTGGCTAAAATTTTTTGCCTGGATTCAAAAGGATTCTCTATTCATTGAATACATAGGATTTCAGCAGGATCTACCCCAGTCTGCTGACATGCAAGCAGAGTAGTAGATTTTTGTAAAAAGCTTTTATAATTGTAAAGGACAATGTTTTATCAACTAATTGCAATAATGTAAATTTGTTTTAACTATTAAATGAACCAAAAATATGAGTTATTTTATCTTTGTGAAAATATTGGACACAGTGTGTTGTCAAGCTTATGAGATGCGATGCAAGTGTAAGCCACTGTGACACTATTGTTCATTTTTTTTATTTTTATAAATGTCTAATGATAATGTCAATGAGGGATTTTTAATCACTGCTATGTTGAAATTGTTACTAATATTGATACTGTTGTTGATAATATTCATTTTTGTTTCACTACTTTTGGTTTGTTCTGTGTCGTGTTTGTGTCTCCTCTCAATTGCAGTTCTGAGTGTTGCTGGGTCGGGTTTGGTTTTGGAATTGGATTGCATTGTTATGGTATTGATGTGTATTGTTTTGTTGGATTGATTAATTTAAATTAAAGAAAATATATGAAAAATTATAAATAATAAAAATAAAAATAAATAGATTTTTTTAAAATGAGAATCGATTCTGAATCGCACAACGTGAGCATCGCGATTCGAATTTGAATCGATTTTTTCCCACACCCCTAATATGCATGTAAGGCCCTTAATCTCGGTGGGCCCCTTGATTCAACATAGGTAAGCGAATACATTAACCAGCCCGGGAGACATTGATTAATATGCACGCAGGGAGGGGCGGCCTTGCATCAAAGACACATTTCCGTTTTGGCTAGGAATCTGGTATTAACTGCTTGATTGGAGGAATGACCGTCATTGCTTGGCTGTACCTGAGAGTGATCAGTTTCAATGGAGCACTGAGTGAATTCCACATCCACCGGTTTGCTGCTTTTAAAGGCTGCAGATGACTGGAGCGGTCTTTGGAATCCATCCAGAAAATGTCTGACTGGTGAGTGACTTCACACAGCGTTATTAGCAACTACACCATTGAGTTCCTTTGAGAGAGTGGATAACGCCTTTCCAGGTAGCTGGCTTTAGTCGATTCCTGACAGTCTGGCTGAAAGCTGCTGAGGGATTGTTTTCTCCATCTCCTTGTGTCAGAGATCCGATGTCTAAACCCCACTCCAACCTTCCCTTTCCACCCTTCAGTTGGCTAGGATTGTATCATCGCCCAGGTAATTAGCTTGTACGTGCATGGTGTGGTTAGCAGCACGCTCTCAAGATGACGTCAGGTGTAATAAATCAATAAAACATTTGGAGTGAGATGTAAGCTGTTAATTTGGCTGCATTTAGCTTCCTGAGACACTTCCTGCACTGTGGGATACAAACAGCCAGGCTCGAGTGTGTGAGAGCTGTTACTTCAGTCATCTTGAATGCCTACGCCACAGATACCCCCTGCCATACCTCCCCACATCTTCACACCATGCGGTACAAACCGCCTGTGAGAAAGATGTACACCTCCCACAAATAAACAATTTACGTGTTGTCAACCAGCCTCGTTTCATTTCAATGAAACGTCACATTTAATCATAGTTAAAGTCCACATGCAGATCAATTCAAGTCTTCCTGTTCTTTGGTGGAAGTCAGGTGGTCTTCAGTATCTAAATAATTAACTTGTGGTTATTCTGTTGTTGATTTTTTTATGATGCCGTGACAGAGCGATACCACTGAAGGCAAAAAGGAAAAGTAGGATAGACAACCGGAATTGGAGATTTTCGCGATGTATGGAAGTATCTAGATGCTTAGTACAATATGAGTAAAAGCAATTACATATCAATTACATGCACACATTAATTTCCCCAAGCATATTCTAATGCAAAGAGCAAACATGAACATTGAACATGACCCGAAAAGCAAAAAAGTATATTTGTATTTCACAACCCTGTTTAACAAATCACACAACCACAACTACAAAGTTCAAAATGTGTTATTATCATATCAGTCCTTTTGGGATTTTACAGGCTTGTTTGTGATTGTTGTGGCCTAGATGAATTTGCAGCAGCAGCTTTTAAATACAGTAACGACAAAAGTTGTAAATGTTTTGCTAATTTCTTTCAGGCGGGTCAGCGTGTTGTTTTCGTCATTTGTTATAAATGTTTTGATTCGAAGGTAATGTATCAGTATATATTGTATACTGTATATATAATATGTAAATATGACGTAAATGTTATATTGCTACTATAGTACATTTTTTGTCTACTTTATACCTGCATTTTCCTTTCCATCATTACCCTTTCCAACCTTTGTAACTGAGCTACTGTGTGGAACAATTTCCCTTGTGGATCAATAAAGTTTGTCTAAGTCTAAGTCAATCTGTGCCGATCAGCAATTTTGGCCTCCAATCCGATCCAATTATTTTGTCCTCAAATCCGATCCAATTTCAGGTCCTGATACAATACTTAGACAATGTTATTAGATTATGGAACTAAAAATGTTTTTAGCAAGTAAGTAAGCTTATTGTTGTAAAATAAAAATAAAGAGTTCTCCAAGATGCACGTTTAAGTGATAAACAACACCGACCATAAATATTCAATAAAAGTACATTTCACTTAGCAAATTCAAAATGTCCTTGCTCAACTCAAATGTAGTGTAAACAGTTTCACCCAATTAGTTACAACACATAAATAATTCAAAACTCGACAGTGCACCTTATAACCCAGTGTGCCCAATGTACGGAATAATTCTGGTTGTGCTTACCAAACCTCGAAGCTATTTTATTTGGTGCATGGGGAAATGATAAGTGTGACCAGTAGATGGCAATCAAACTTAAGAGATAAGTCTGCAATATGATGGCAGTCACATGCAAGAGATACAAGTAGACTGCAATATGACTCAAGTAAACAACATCAACATTTTATATGTCCCATTGAAAACAAAGAACATTACACACGGCGCTAAAAAATCTATCAAAATGTTGTAGTACGGCTTTGGTAAGCTATGAAGCCACATTGTTTGATGGATTGTACTGTGCTTCAATATACGAGTAGAATTATGGTGTGTAAATAAGGTAAGACATATTATCTGGCGTTTTGTTTTGCAATATTATGCAAAAGCAACTTTTCTTACCTTCTGGTACCTGCTGATCTGTATTTAGGATCTGCATAAGTCCTGAAAATTTGCACGTGTCCGCCTTTGTAATCCGTACAAACGCGGTAGTCGATAAGCTTCTTCTTTGTCTCTATCTTCTTGTTATGGGACATTCATCGTCCGCTGTTTCCATTTCTAATGTAAAGTAGTGTAAAGTTCTTACTTATATCTGTCAATAAACTCGCTATGGAAGCGCTAAAACATACCGGTGTAGGGAGTTTACATTATTCACCCAAGGAACTTTAGTTATTAGAGAGTTCCAGTCGGACGGTTTTTCACAGGACACATTTCTGGTGTTGTTGTTGCGCTAGTGAGCCACGGATGAGGAGATGCTGCTGCGTTATTGATTTAAGTAAAGTCTGAATGTCATTAAAACAATTAGCTCCATCTTTTGACACTTCTTTCACACCCGTCCTTGCACGCTACACCGCTACAACAAAGATGACGGGTAGAAGACGCTGCCGAAGGTGAGCCACGTAAATAAGACCGCCCACAAAACGGCGTATCCTGAAGCGACTGTCAGAAAGCGGCTTGAAGATGATCTGTAAAACATAATCTAGGCAACATTTTGACCAAAGAACCACCATTACATGCTATGTAGATCACAAGGAAGTGTTTTCAATTTAGAAAACAATTATAATAATATGACTCCTTTATTGCGCCCCATAATCCGGAGCGCCTTTGTATAAAAAAAGATAGAAAATAGACCATTCATCGGTAGTGTGCCTTATAATCCGTTGCGCCCTATGATTCGGAAAATACGGTAGTTAAAAAAAATAAAAAAAACATCAATTACATTCCCTCCCCATGGGAGTGACTTCCACAAGTCCCGGGAAGAGCCAAAATTTGAAAAATTTGAAAAATACATGTTTTGTTTTAGATCGTGTTGTACATTTTCTTGTATAACTGCGGTTAGGCGTTATCAGCAAAACAGTATCGTGATGGCAAAACACAGCGTGTATCCATACATTGTAAACGTCCGGAAAACCCCACAATCTCTCAAACAAAAATGGGCTGGTTGTCCGAAACAAAAAACGCTAACTTTTCTGTGATTTGCTTTGCCTTTATGTTCTTTTTTGGATATGTTTCTTTCCTGCTAAAGTCCAGGGTTTTGTTGCTTTTAGTTTGGTGCAGTGTTGTTGAACACTTCATACTTGTCTTTATTCTTGGTCCGCAGATGACAAAAATACATTTAATGTGTTAAACGCAACTTTGCTATTACCACCCCTTTAAAATTGTAATTTTGCAGACATTGCAAGTGGATGTAGGGACATGGCTGTGGTTACTTTCTGACATCCTGCAAAAACAAAGCCCTTTAGGGCAGCTGAGGTAAAATCGGACGGCTCAGTCGATCCATAAAAAAAAGCTAAAATCGGGGCCATCTCTAATTAATATGTTACACCCCAACTGTGAAGTGTAAAACTGTAAAATGTGTCCAAATGTTGCTATGTTTCATTTGACTTTGTCTCATTTTGTTTTTTTTGTCTTTGCGACTTTCATTTAGTCAGGTGGCATGACTATGAAAACAGATAGGACAATTTGCATATAAAACCGGCTCAAAATTGTGAATCGGTTCTCGTCGTTCACTTAAAAGAGCCGTTCAAAAGACCCGGCTCATTTACGGATGTTACATCTCTTTTACCAACTGCAAGCTAGGCATTGCTTAAAGAACACTCACAGCACATTTAAACTCTGTCAAGCATCTTCAAATGCTAAGTAGTTTTGCTTTAATTGTATTTTATTATACATTGGTTAACTTCTCGTTCTGACCTAAAAATGAAATGTAATATTGTAAAAATCTTAAATCACCCGAAGTACATTTGCTTTTCATTAGAATGGCATAAATTCTACATACATCCAAATGATTCTTCTTTTTTACCCAGGTATCATTCATCCAGCAATTCACCTGGAACTCTAATGAGGATAACATTTGGATCCTATGAGACAGTAAAAGTGTGCGGTGCTATAGGTCTTTCTCATTCAATAACCACTATTTTAAGCTTCTTAGCAATGACGGAAATGGAAAACGATGCCAGGTATAAAATAAGTTATCCGGCCTCCAGGTCATGTGGTGTTGTTGGAGCTTCTTCAAAAGATTGTTCATTTTTAGAAAAATAAATTGAACTCGCCCTAAGGCCCCTTGCACTGTGTCTCGATTTAAAAATTGGTCTAAAAGATTTGCCATTTTGCCTATGAAGATCTAAATGTACCGTATTTTCCGGACTGCAGCTCACACACAAATTTTTTGAAGAAAAACATAATTTTCCATGTGTTTGTGGCATCGAGCTATAAGTCGCATATACTTATAAATGAGTTATTTACACAGAAAAATGTTTACATAGCGTAATTGTTTCTGAACGGTGCCTGTGACAAGGCAGTTAAACGGTGGATCAAACAAAACAGAAGTCATCGCCGTGGACCCGCCAGCTGCGGGAACTAAGTCTCCAATCAGCTAAACGAACTCAGTAACTCCACGGTGACGTTTTGGTGAGTTTATTGAGGAATTTCTGGAACTGAAACAATACAAAAACAATGCCATTGTAAGTTAATACAGACACTTGTAATAGCTCATGCTAACAGGGCTAGCTTGATTACATCACAATAACACATACAAATATAAATGAAAACAGTACTGCCAAACATGTCACGGTTTAGTTGCGTATGAATTGTTGAAGTTAGAGTGAAACTAGTTCGAGTAAAACTTACAAATGTTGCTTGGAGTGATGAATGAAGAAACCATACGAGTAGAAACACTATGGATGACTTGAACTTGTACTTACGGTTTAAAGCACTAAACAGAAGGAAATGCTGTAGACGTTTAACCCACAACATCTGCAGGGAGTAAACTCGTCCACAAGATGGTGCCATAGCACAAACAATACCACACCTTTTCAGTGTCTCCGTCTGTGTTTTGTGAAAAATATTTGTTGAATACATAACATTATAGCCTTTAGTGAAAAAAAATCAATAAATTAGCCGCACCGCTTTATAAGCCGCAGGGTACAAAGCATAGACAAAAGGAACATCTTATAGTCCGAAAAATACTGAATCTGTCCTGGTCAGGATTAATCAGATTAATAGAAGGAATGGGCACAGCTCAATTTGAGCTCAATTAACCCAAAACACTTGTATTTCAATCCAGTCCGCCCATTGAAATTTAATAAAACCTTTTTTATCCGCGCTTTGCCCTCCCAAAACACCAGACATTTAACATGTAACATCCATCCATCCATTTTCTACAGCTTGTCCCTTTTTGGGGTCACGGGGGGCGCCTATCTCAGTTGCATTCAGGCGGAAGGCGGCGTACACCCTGACAAGATGTAACATGCTTTTTTTTTAAAGAAAAAAGAAACTTTTCAATAATAAATATTGTTTGTAAAACATTACAATAGCATGTACTCCGAACAACTACAGAGATGTTATGAAACTATGTAATAATATCATTCAGGATTTATCTTGAATAATTAATATAGGTTGCTTCTCTTTCTTCCCCTCCATTTTTCTGCATTCTTTCGTATCTCTAGTTATCATTACGTATATGTATTGTTGCATTTGAACAACTGTATTGTTGATAATAAAGGTAAATTATTGGTATTGTTCATTATCTATAGCGCTATTTCTATTGGTATCTGTATTGCTCCATTTGTAGTGTAATAATGCTCATTGTCATTTCTGTATTATTTTTTATTTTTGCTAACTGCTTATTTGCAATCACTTTTACCATCATATTTGTACATGTCGTATTTGCTGACGTTGCTCTATTGTTCCATCCATCCATCCATCTATCCATCTTCTTCCGCTTATCCAAGGTCGGGGCGCGGGGGCAGCAGCCTAAGCAGGGAAGCCCAGACTTCCCTCTCCTCGATTGTCCAATTGCGTTTACAGCTAACAGGTAGGGCATGTTTTTATGAATTTGTTTCTCTGATACGGCAATCTGCTTCTTCTACTTCACACTAACTTTCTCAGTTCCCGTAGTTGAAGGGCAGGATTGTGTCGCTCTCTGGATGTGGCCTGTGACAAATCCTAATTCCACTGGGGTATGCCAATTTAAATTATGCTTGCAATTTAAAGCATACAGTAGCACAAAGTCAAGATACTGTTCATATCTCAAAATATCCTATCATATCTTGTTTTCAGGTGGGTTTTTTTGCCTTTTGGTTCGGGACCCTTTGGGACTGTGCAACAAGGGCGGGCACTTTCGTGACTTATGCGGTGCTTTTTTGTGAACTTCTGGATCTGCCTCCCGGGATCCTTTTGCCCATGGAGACCAGCTGCTGGGTCTCTGCCACACCAGAGTCCGTTTGGAGAGACTGTAGGAGATGCGGATGAAGAGACAGAGCTGCGGAGCTAGCACTGAGCGCAGTGACGGACAAGCTTCACGGTGTCTTGCCTGAATGAGCAGGTATCGGACACCTCTGTCTCCTTGGACGTATCCTTGCTCATCCATGCAGACTGGACACTGGCCGAGAGTCGGTGGGCGACTGAGGGTGGAGTCGGCTCTCTTGGTTGCTTTGTTGGGTCTGCTCCTGTCTCTGGCCATGCTCCCTCTACCCCAGCAGACGATGGCGTGGAACACCGCAGAGGCCACCACAGTGTTTATGTTTTTTATTGTTGTTGTTGTTTTATTTTTGTGGCTGTGTGTAGAAGTGGCTGGTTGCATCAGCTCTGTGCTTTAATGTCTTTAATGTCCTTTGTGTTCTTTGATGTTTGCTTTTTGATGTGTGCTATAGCTATGAGGGTTATTTTTTTCCTTGGCCTCAGTCTGGACCCCCTCTCCAGGGGCCCAGGCTTAGACTGAATATTTTTTTCTCATCCCCCCAGCGTTGACCTGTTTCTCACCTTTTTTGTAAAGGGTGCCAGAAGTTGACCGACCCATCAGCAATCCCGTTCTGTCTCCCTGTAATGTATGTCTGCTCTTGAATGGGATTGTGCTGAAAATCTTAATTTCCCCTCGGGTATTATTAAAGTATTTCTAATTCTGATTCTGAAATACTCATAAGTTGAGATTCCAGTGTGTTGTTTTGTGTATTACTGTATTCTGCAATGTTACTTTAATGACTCAATAGCCCTATGTCTATATATAAATGTTATTGAGCACACTGTACAACTAGACTGTGATAGACTAGAGCAAAGATAACAAGATGCCCTCATTAAACAGATTTGCATCCCATATGTTTAGCCCAAAGAAAGCCCTTCTGAAAGGCAAGCTTAAGGAATTGATGCAGCAAAAATTACAGCAATCACATCATGTTGGTTATGCAAAACATCCAAATAAGGCCACATTTTAAGTAACAATGCATGGATTTTGGAATTTACTGAAATAAAATAAGTTTTAAAAGAAATCCAACAACAAACGTGAAAAAGTACCCTAATATTTAGAAGGTTAAGCTTGATTCATATGATGGGAAAGGAGGAGAAGAGAGACAGAGTGTGAGACCTTTTAATTAGTCAAGATTGCCAACAAAAGGTGGTGGAGTCTAATTGGGAGAGTTTGAAAAAACGTTTTGAAAGTGAGATCACTCAACTGTATGAGAACCTTCATTATAAGTGAGATGAAACCCAGGAAGTCAGAATAGACGGTGCATCTTTTAAATCTCGATGGGCGACATTTTATAGAACAAGTGATTTGTTCTTATAGTTGGTTTCACAAGCAAATTAGTTTCCTGTCAATTTAATTTTCATTCGACAGAGTGCTGTCATTTTGTCCATGAGCACTTTAAGTTCACAACAATAAAGTGGCAACGTCATTGGCCTGAAGATATTTCCCTGCTCTGCCACATTTGGTAATTCCACAACATTTTATAACACCACTTGCAACCACATGTGAGTTGAAGCACTCACAAAGGGAAATGTCAATACAAATTGGGCAATTTGGCACCAAATAATTGTTCAATCCACTCAAAGATCTCAGCGTGTCGGCAGCTGACTTGTCAAAATGAGCTGGCCGCCCTGAGGCGTTTCTGTACTATAAGCTCAGTTTGAAAGTTTGACTTATTGGGTTGAATGTATTTATTTTGTTGTACTTTTTCAGAACTGATAAACCACGCTATACCATATATATTTACAGATCCATCTAAACACATTGGTTTGCACTCTTGTAAAAGCAATTGGCTGCTTAGCTAATGGTGTAAAACAGTACATATAAAATACAACTGGGGTAAAAGGCAAAATCATAGTTGTCAAGGTGGAGTAATGCCAAAATTAAAGTCATTTCAAGAGAATTCAAGTACAAAAGAGTGCATTCAGAAAGTATTCACAGCGCTTCACTTTTTCCACATTTTGTTATGTTGCAGCCTTATTCCAAAATTCTACAGACAATACAGCATAATCACAAAGTAAAAAAGTAAAGCAAATTTATTAGAAATAAAAAAACAGAGCTTTTGCTCAGTTCTTTTTTGATGCGCCTTTGGGCAGTAATTACAGACTTGAATGGACAATTAATTTTCTTTGATGAAATGTTTTAAAATGTTATGCTTTTTTTAAGCAGCTCAACACAAAAAGGACAAACATGATTTAATGACAATAAAAAGAATTTCTTCTGTGTGTTGGTGTCTTGCCGGATTTTGTATTTTATAGAAAAACAGAATTTGTATTCCTGATTTAGGAGCACTTGCATTCAGAGGAGGACGTACACTTTCAAGCATAAATAACACAACATGTGGATTGTTATGATCATGCTTTGATTGTCAAAGATGTTTGGTAATATCCATTCATCCATTTTCTACCGCTGGTCCCTTTTTGGGGTTGTCAAAAATGTCACCAAATGTTTGCACCATTTTTTCCCCCGTGTTATTGGCTGCACCCGAGTCACTAACGATGCCAAATGCAGGAGTTGCAGCCGTACATCTAACTTGGCTGCACTCTTCAACCATGAGAAAAATCCTGCATTTAACCAGGTTCTTCCTCAGATTGGAAGTACAAACCACGTTTCCATATGAGTTGGGAAATTGTGTTAGATGTAAATATAAACGGAATACAATGATTTGCAAATCATTTTCATCCCATATTCAGTTGAATATGCTACAAAGACAACATATTTGATGTTCAAACTGATAAACATTTTTTTTTTTTGCAAATAATCATTAACTTTAGAATTTGATGCCAGCAACACGTGACAAAGAAGTTGGGAAAGGTGGCAATAAATACTGATAAAGTTGAGGAATGCTCATCAAACACTTATTTGGAACATCCCACAGGTGAACAGGCAAATTGGGAACAGGTGGGTGCCATGATTGGGTATAAAAGTAGATTCTATGAAATGCTCAGTCATTCACAAACTAGGATGGGGCGAGGGTCACCACTTTGTCAACAAATGCGTGAGCAAATTGTTGAACAGTTTAAGAAAAACCTTTCTCAACCAGCTATTGCAAGGAATTTAGGGATTTCACCATCTACGGTCCGTAATATCATCAAAGGGTTCAGAGAATCTAGAGAAATCACTGCATGTAAGCAGCTAAGCCTGTGACCTTCGATCCCTCAGGCTGTACTGCATCAACAAGCGACATCAGTGTGTAAAGGATATCACCACATGGGCTCAGGAACACTTCAGAAACCCACATTCAGTAACTACAGTTGGTCGCTACATCTGTAAGTGCAAGTTAAAACTCTCCTATGCAAGGCGAAAACCGTTTATCAACAACACCCATAAACGCCGTGGGCTTCGCTGGGCCTGAGCTCATCTAAGATGGACTGATACAAAGTGGAAAAGTGTTCTGTGGTCTGACGAGTCCACATTTCAAATTGTTTTTGGAAACTGTAGACGTCGTGTCCTCCGGACCAAAGAGGAAAAGAACCATTCGGATAGTTATAGGCGCAAAGTTGAAAAGCCAGCATCTTTGATGGTAGGGGGGTGTATAAGTGCCCAAGACATGGGTAACTTACACATCTGTGAAGGCGCCATTAATGCTGAAAGGTACATACAGGTTTTGGAGCAACATATGTTGCCATCCAAGCAACGTTACCATGGACGCCCCTGCTTATTTCAGCAAGACAATGCCAAGCCACGTGTTACATCAACGTGGCTTCATAGTAAAAGAGTGCGGGTACTAGACTGGCCTGCCTGTAGTCCAGACCTGTCTCCCATTGAAAATGTGTGGAGCATTATGAAGCCTAAAATACCACAACGGAGACCCCCGGACTGTTGAACAACTTAAGCTGTACATCAAGCAAGAATGGAAAAGAATTCCATCTGAGAAGCTTAAAAAATGTGTCTCCTCAGTTCCCAAACGTTTACTGAGTGTTGTTAAAAGGAAAGGCCATGTAACACAGTGGTGAACATGCCCTTTCCCAACTACTTTGGCACGTGATGCAGCCATGAAATTCTAAGTTAATTATTATTTGCAAAAAAAAAATAAAGTTTATGAGTTTGAACATCAAAAATGTTGTCTTTGTAGTGCATTCAATTGAATATGGGTTGAAAAGGATTTACAAATCATTGTATTCCGTTTATATTTACATCTAACACAATTTCCCAACTCATATGGAAACGGGGTTTGTATTCCAGCCACTTGCCTTGATTTTTTTTGTCACAAATATTGCAGAGAGAGTAATCTGCATCGGCATCACATCTGGAAAAGACGAGCCACACTTTAGAGCGTTTTCTATTTGGCATGGTTGGGTTTTTGTCATGAAACATTAATGGGTTGCAAGATTACTAAGTGCATGTCCACTTCGAAATTGCCTGTTTTCCTCTCAAGTGCTAGCACCACTGGATTTTTACGTGAATCGGTGGCCGGTAGTATCGGCTGGTTTCGGTCTGTACCAAAAAAGTATCAGATCCAATGCTCATCTGTATTGACAAAGCATGATCGTAATGTAAGACATTTTTATTTTTGTGAATGTAGTTAAACCGGATGTATAGCGTAGCAATTTTATTTTGAAGCCGGAAGAGTGTGTGATTGGTTTGAGAAAAGTGTCTTGACATGTTTTGATGTTGGATTGACTGTTTGCAATAAAAAAGTTTCATTTCAATCAATCAAAGTTTACTCATATAACCAGGATTCAAATTTAACCACAGCAACCGTGGCTCGTGCCGCGACTGCCCTTGTCACTTGCCGTAATGCCCTAAATATTGACCAGCATCGACGGCAAGAACATGCCGTGACCGCCCTTGACTTTTTACTTATTAATGGGCGAGAAATGTAACAGTAAACGGTATAATGATAAACCGCGATAAAATTCTCGCCGGTTAGTAATACCGTCTAATTTTTTAATTACCGAAAAAACATCATTTATTAATGCATTTTAGGCAACACTGTTTACTTCCTTAAAATGAAGTCAGGCGCATGCGCACTAGCGTCGTTTGGCTTGAAAATCATGGCGGATAAAACTACACGGACTTTGCTCCGGAGATTTCCCCTCGGAGTAAACAGAGCCAAGCACTTGGTTTAACATTATTTTGTCATCAGGTGTGGACAATATTGGAAACAGACGTACCTGTCCCACACTAAAAGTATACAGCGAAGGAGAAAACTATTTGGTGTTGTTTTCATTTTCTCAATACAGCGTCCATCAGCTGTGACTGAGAGTTAATGATGTGAGGAAACATGCAGCAGACGATGTGTCGTGAACGTTGCCACAATTTGGTTATAAAGTCTTCAGATTGTTTACTGGGATGTTCACTCGTCCTTTATTTAACTGCAAACTGTATCAGTGTTAAAATAACATCAATACGAGCTAAAATTTTTTGTGATCTCATCGAATTTAACGCAGGCTGTGAAGATTGTGTATGAAGTGTGAGAGTTGTCACTCCTGTTAATTTTAGTTGGCCAAACTGTTGTACTGATCCACTAGGGGGCGTTTGAGAACAACACAGCTTGTTTATTAGATTTAATCTTCAATAGCCAAACTGCTTTGAGTTGTATATTGATATCAAAAAGTAAACACCAGGGTTTTTCTTACATTACTTGTGTTTTTTTCATGTAACAAAGTAATTACATGTGACACCGCATTTTGTTAACGTTTTATGGTGCATAGTTAATTCCGATACAACATATTTTTGCACAAACTCTTAATGGATCGGTCCCGATACAGCATCTACATGTACATATGAATGCACATAACTTTAAAAAAATAAAAAAAACCTCACTATCAAAATTTAAAAATAGAGATAAAGACATCATGTAATGACAAAAAGATGACATGTTGATATTATTAATGAACAAAAAATAAATACTCGTCTTTAAATATATGGATAACGTTTATCCATAGCCTTTTTATTTACATAATCAGTAATCATGATTTTAATTTTGATAACAAATTATCTTAATTATTACTTTGGTCATAATTGGCAGCCCTAGATCTCATACATGAGCACTATTTTTATCCATATGGACAAAAAAGTCCAGTTACATCTTATGGCCATCAAGTGCCATCTTTTAAAATTATTATATTGGTTTTTATTTTTGAATCTTTATGTCCATAAAGTGCTATTTTGCACAATTGATTTATTATTTATTTTAGTAATTTCTAAATAACTAAATAAATATTGATTTGTTTAATGCTTTTGTTGCATTCATATGCACATTCAACTTCTACTTGAGGTCCTTGAAACTGTGTTTTGAAATGTTGTGTTTTTTAAATAACACTTGGTTAAAAGATTTTAGTATAAATATTTTTATAAAATTTTGAGCACGTTTAAAAATACCGCGATAATAATGATAACTATGATAAGTTTGGTCACAATAACCGGGATAATACATTTTCATACCGTGACGTCCCTATAATAAACAATTGTAACATAATTTTTTCGTCGAAAAACTTGATAAAAACACTACATCACGACTGTTTTTCTTAACACACGTGGATTTACTTTGACTGATCTGGACATTGACATCAACAGTATGATTTTTAAGCGACTGTAGTGGATTATCCGAAGCTTAAGCAGGCAACAAAAGTAGTTTAGTACAACAAGTTTATTTACCCATTATCAGAAGTGCAGGTTGAATTGAGTTGGCCGTGCAGACAGACCACATGTTACTCCGGAGCAAACAAGACACACACAAGCCAAAATCACTCCCTAGTCCCGGTCTTCTGCCATTTTTTATATGTCTTTTGTGCGTCACTGTTTTTTATCTCGTGCGTCACTGTTTTTATCTAGTGCATCATGATGGTTTTGTTTTGGTTTGTCTGTTCCAAAATAACCTCGTATCTCTTAGTCATATTTGGAAAATCTAAACATTCTGTAGACAGGTTGGCATAACTCCATATTCACCTTTGTCCCACAACTGGTCCATTCAATGGCACAAAATAGAAGAGAATTGAAAATGAGCGGACATTCTTAGTAGACAAGAAATATAGGTCAAAAGGTCAGAAATTCTACGACACGACCACAGGCCTTAGTTTAGGAACCTCTGGTGTAAACGATACCAATCCCTAGTCCTGTGATTGATAAGTGACAAGTCCAGGATGTACTGTGCCTCCCGCCTAGCCGGGATAGGCTCCATCTTAACCACTACCCTGCACAAAATGCGCATCAAAAAATAAAGTAATAAACAGTTTACTATTTCTACTACTTAAATGTTGTAATTCTATATTTAGTTGCTGCATAATTACAATTGTAATCTTTTATCCCAAACCCAACAACACAGTAAAAGCCAATAAAAGAAACAACTCAATCTGCCCTTTTGTTTTTAGTATTTTAATGTACATCAGTAGATTCAATAAAGCCTTAAGCTTAAAGACAAAAAAATGTCCATCACAAACAATAGAAAAGGAACATATCAAATAAAAGTGTTTTGTCATTAGGATATGCTTTGCCCCTTTATATGTATAATTTGAATGCCCCTTTTTACATAATGTTATATACTTTTCATTTTCCATGAGTAGCCTCAAGGTGTTTATTCTATAACAATTTATAACAATATAACAATCACTTTCCAAGTACTCCACCTCTCAAATTACATCTTGAGATACTCCTCAGACTCCATTCAACAAAAGTATCTCACACACCTTATTTTAAGAACATAACATCCCCTCTGCACCTGATGGTCATTGTATTTATAGATATCATTTGCATGTTAAAGTTATTTATGAATCAGTTTTTATGTATAAAGCATTATGTAAATATGTTTTGGTTTTAGGAAAAACTACGTCTGACTGGTATTCTTTTTTTGTCCAGATCACTATTTACTTTAGTAGTGCTACGGTAGTGCCTCGACTTGCGAGCCTAATTGGTTCTGTGACAAAGCTCTTAATCCAAAACACCTGTATATCAAATCAACTTGTCCCATTGAAATTCACTAAAATATGTTTAATTGCTGCTTAACCCACCCAAAACAGCACATTTCTAAAAATGGAACATGCTTTCTATAAAGAGAAACAAATGTTTAGATAGAAAAGTTACATGAAAAACAATACAATAGACTACTACAACAACTACAGTAGTTGTATGAAGTAATATAATATTGTACAGCATTTACCTTGACGTTTCTCCTTCCAGCTGCCCCCATCAAATACACCATCAGCAGCTTCTCCATATTTTTTATGGATAAATGTCTGCAGTTTATATATATATGATTTTAACATTCCTGGCAGGCGTTAGACTAATCATGCTTCAATATGGTGCAGACTTGCAGTGGTACGCTCTTACTGCTTTGCCAAGTTGAGTACACAATCGGCCATGTTTCTGAGGATTTCTTTATTTAACTGACTTAAGTTCATCGACTTCTTCCTTTTAACAGTCTTTTACATTTTCTTTCTTTGTTCCAGTGGTTGGAAAACAATATGTTATGTCGATATTGAGCTATAAGATAATGCTAGTGAGTAAGATAGGATGTTTTGGTCGGGTCTTACAAGGTTCACTATGACATGTGTTGTGAGAACTAATGGCGAGGATACTTTCATCCATTTTCTAATGCTTGTCCCTTTTGGGGTCACGGGGGGTGCTGG
The DNA here is from genome assembly GCF_033978785.1 of Entelurus aequoreus. Lineage (NCBI taxonomy): Eukaryota > Metazoa > Chordata > Actinopteri > Syngnathiformes > Syngnathidae > Entelurus > Entelurus aequoreus. The sequence continues at coordinate 39,658,513 of NC_084735.1, forward strand.
AGCCTATCTCAGCTGCATTCAGGCAGAAGGCGGGGTACACCCTGGACAAGTCGCCACCTCATCACAGGGCCAACACAGGCGGGGATACTTTTAAAGAAAAATGTTGCTTGCAACTTAAAGCCTAACAATTAACCAAGAGATTGCTTTTATCTGAAAACACTTTTAAGTTGAGGTACCAGCTGTATTTTGTATATATTGTTGGATATTATTTTTATATAGATGTGTTTGAGGATCAAATAAAATAAAATATGTTTTATTTTTTTACAGAACCTAAATACTGCCATTTTAACAGTTTCTTTTTCCTAATCGACAATTTCATGAACGAAACATGGGCAAGCCCAAACCTATTCTTCAATATCTTTTCATCCAGCCATAAACTCCCAACTGCAAGACCAGAAACACATTATTGGTCATGGAACCAGAAATAAAGCGTTGACCACGCAAGTGGAAAGAAAACCCAAGCAGCAACGAGACAAGAAATAACCGTCCGACCCACGGAGCTGGAACTAAAATGCCGATCACTGGAGAGTAACTGGACAACCAATTATCAAGCGATGAGCAGGCAAAGCTCTAAGAATTTGACATCCGTGAGTTGTGTGCCTTTCCCCTCAACAAGCTGGTGCCCTTTTGGCCGACTCTTAAAAGACTTGCTTGCTGTGAATTTGCTGTCTACACTCACTGTCCCGGAGGAGAAGGGTCAGTTGCTGCTAAAGGTTAAATCGTGTAATTCCATCGGAGGAAGGTCAACTCTTCAGTGAGATAACAGTTAGATGGTGATAACCACAAAAATTCTGTGTGCGTGGATAATTAGGCAGTGACTTTTAAAAGGTTCACTTCGAGTGTGAATGTTCAAGACATATTGTATGTTGCAAATATATGCAGCAACTTCTCTTTCCTTAGCAAATTATGAAAACAATGCTATCTGTCCATCTTTAAAGTAACACATAACATGATGGTTTTGTAAAACAAACTTCTGGAAAAGTGTAAAAGGCAGGCACTTTGAACTTGTATTTTTTTTCTCAGTTATACTTTGGCACAATATGTAATTATGACACCACAACTGTGAATCACAATTTTCCCACTAAGAATTAAGATTCCGATTTACTGGGGAGTTTTTTTAACACACACACACACACACACACACACACACACACACACACACACACACACACACACACACACACACACACACACACACACACACACACACACACACACACACACACACACACTGTTGGACAATGAGTTTAAATGATAAAGACAACATGCTGTTTATTACCTCCTCCGAGAGGTTATGTAACCGTTGCTGTTGGTTTGTCAGTTTGTTAGCAACATAACTCAAAAAGTTAGAATCAGATTTTCATTAAAAGTTTAGGACATGTTTGAAATAGGATAAGGTAATATTTTAGCGTTTTTTCCTGATTTGTATAATTTCTGCTACACTTTTGTTTCTGTGTATGCTAGCCCTCCACCCACAGAGACAAACTTCTGTGTTTGTATATGCCGGCGCACCCCCAGAGAGAAAGAAAGAAAGAGGTTGACTGACAAGAGTGTTCACTCTGTTTCTTTGATTGGACTATAGAGGGCTCAAAATGTTGGTTTTTCAGTTCGTTAGCAACACAATTTAAAATGTTATTAGCAGATTTTCATTAAACTTTCAGGAAATGTCAGAGTTGGACGAGGAACAAGTAATTACATTCTGGGGCTTAATGAATAATTTTTACTACATTGCCTTATGTTAACATTACTAGCCTCAACGATTGACAAGATGCTTCCTTTGTTCATTTCATTCTACTATCGACAGCTCAAAAAAAAAATGTGCATATATATATTTTATTGACTTTTACAGTTAATATCACATTTGTAAGTCACACTTTGCTCACTCAGACCCTTCATACATGCACACAACCACTCATACACACTCACATGCACGCTTGAGGAGAGAGGTGCACTTGTGCTTTAACAACTCAAGGTTTACAGTATAGACATTATTAGAAAAAATACCAAGACATTGTATGCCATCCTGCACTGGCTCAGGATCAGCAGACGATCCAGACCATAGCAAGATGGATGGATATTCCTCGGCATCAAGGATCCTCAGGAAATAATGCACTTTGTGACTTCAATAATAAATATGGCAGTGCCATGTTGGCACTTTTTTCCATAACTGGAGTTAAAGTTGTTCTCTTATTTTGGAAAACCTTGTTTTTGATTGATTGATTGATTGAAACTTGTATTAGTAGATTACACAGTACAGTACATATTCCGTACAATTGACCACTAAATGGTAGCACCCCAATAAGTTTTTCAACTTTTTTAAGTCGGGGTCCACGTTAATCAATTCATGGTAAAATTACATTGTTTAATGCATCCAGCGGGACATCACAACAAAATTAAGCATAATAATGTGTTAATTCCACGACTGTATATATCGGTATCGGTTGATATTAGAATTGGTAAGTAAGAGTTGGACAATATCGGAATATCGGATATCGACAAAAAAGCCATTATCGGAGATCTCTACTGTTAAGGTTCATAATATAGCCACTGGTGTGTGTGCTCCTAGAAAAAAACACCACCGCAGCAAAAAGTGGCCAAAACTTGTACAGCATTTAATGTACAGAATATTATGTACATTGTAATATTATGTATATGTACGTTTCCCCTTGATGTTATTTTGCTAATTTCTTCAAATTCTGCACACAAATAACATTATTTGGTATGAAGCTGCGGCCCAAATACATACTACACAATATAACATTTCCTCCAGTCGACTCTCGGTGGCGTCAGCAATTTGATGCAGGCCCGCTCACATTGTGGAGCTAAAGGTGGGTGTTCCATCATGTGCTTAAATTTGTTACAATACAAGTCTAAACATTAGTACAGTCGAGCCTTGATTTCCGAACGCCTCCATTTGCGACCTTTTAGTTTTACAAATGTTTACATTGTGCCAAATACGCCTTTGTTTGTGAACCATATTTCGGCGTACGAATGCTTCATATTCATTCATTTAGGATGCTGCTTAAAGCCACTGGGGCTGCCATTTCAAAGACATCACTTCCTATACAGGAAGTGATGTCCTGTACTCCCCTACATTACATCCTGTACAAATGGCCATGGCCATTTCAAAGAGGCTAGCGACACTTCTGACTTGTTTATTTCAACCATTGTCGTACCTTGTCAGAGCTGTGTCAGCCTGTCTTAGACATCACTTTGTGTGATCAGAAACACTATAAAAGTGTCCAAACTCTCAGTTGTTTTACAGCTTCGGGTTGCTAGACAACCGCTTTGAATTAGCATTTAAGCTAGTTAGCCTGCGACTTGCATCCCCTTCACTTTGATGATTTTAGCAGCAAAAGGGACTTTGTTCCGCAGCAAGTCTTTGAGACCTAAAAAGATGCCACAGCGAACTACCGAGACACATGCCTATGAAGGATTGCCTCACACTGCTAGTTTGTGCTGTAGGCTATCTCAGCTGCATTTTGGCGGAAGGCAGTGTACACCCTGGACAAGTCGCCACCTATATATATATATATATATATATATATATATATATATATATATATATATATATATATATATATATATATATATATATATATATGTGTACAAGTGTCTTCAAAATGTGCAATTTTTTACAAAAAAACTGACATTTGTTGAGGCTAGAACCAATTATTCATGTTTACATTGATTCTTATGGGGAACTCTGCTCCACTATACAAACTTTCCGGTTTGCGAACCATGGTCAAGAACCAATTAAGTCCGTAAATCAAGGTTAGAATTATGAAATAAGTTGTCAGCATTTGAGGGGCCCTTTGACTAACCACAAGACGTTATAATGTTCCATACACACCGTTATAAAAACTGCCTGCTGTCCCCCGTTCTTTCTCAGAGTTAGAGCTGGTGAGTAGAAAATTCCCCGAAATAAAATATTTTTGTCCTCCACGGTATAAAACTCTGGTCGGACAAACGCGTAGGTCTTCACTATTGCAGGGGACACATGTCCTCCACGCTTACTGTGCCTATGGATAGAACAAGGGGACACAAAAAGTCAACGTATTAAAAGGTAAAAAATACTTGACTCAAAATGAGTACTGGCAACCTAGAATAAGCCACTGGTACAATGTAAAACAAAAAACATGACGACCATAAATTAACAAATGAGATATGTGGGAGGATTAAACTTGCAGCCTTGCAAGGCTCAGAATATTACACACTTTGGTAATACGTAGTATTGATTTCTACTAAAAGAGTGCATAAGCAAAGATTGTGTTCATAGATACTGTAAGTGTTTCTAAAATATTCAAAGGTTGTAAAGTCCACAGCATCCAGGATATTTACCAACCCTATTATTTGTTTACTTTTTTGACTTAACATAGTGTGTATCAAAGATTGTCAAAACCATCAGTGAATTATGTGCAAAATCAACCATGTTTAAACAGTTATGAGATTATTAAAAACTACATGAATGCTCCCTGAGGAGAAATATGCTCCGACCGACGCTAATTAGTCAATCAATTATTGAGATGTGCTGGCAGTTGGCTCCATTCAGTGCACCGTTCAGCAAAGTTTTACGGCCTTCGAAATGGCATTGGGAGTTTCTTTTATGCACAAGACTCCACTGTCACCTAAACCAAAATATCCTCAGAGAGGTAGAAACATGAAACAAAAAAGAAACTCCTTCCGAGAAGAAAGCGAACCACAACCAATTATCCTGTCACTGGGAAGCGTCCATGAAAGGTTGACAGGTTGTGCAAAGCAGGTGATTAGATTATTTGGCTATGAACTCTGTACTTATGAGAACTATTATAAAGTTTAAAAGGAGAAAAAACTAATACCCTACTGAAAAAGTCCCTAACAAGCTTGCTCTTTTCAGTTAGAGACATTCAATCACTGAAGTGTTGAAACAGCTTTCTATGCCCGATACCTCAGAACCCTTTTACAGTGTTATCTATACACCATTATTTATCAGCACATTACTTTAGTTCCTCTCCCTCTTCTACACATTTATTGAGGTTGACGTACAGTATGGTATATGAATGCCTGAACAGCAAATTGTTTGCATTTGTAATTACAAATCAGTGTCTGCACTAAGGCAATGCGCCAACAATAGACTATAACACCTGAGGGCATTTTAATGTTCTACACTGTTAACAGTTTATTTGCTGTGACTTCTTGTGTTCTAAAGACTTTTGTTGCCATTTCACTTGCCCTTAAATCGAACGAACAAGCACTAAGGCTGACATCTTGTTTACCTGTTCAACTTCAGTTGAATCATGCCTATTTCACAAACTGCTATCTGCATACATAGTTATTGACTATGATAATGAGGTTACATGCTCACATTTTTCATTTTTGAATATTTTTTTAATAATTATGAATAGAAATGGCCTGAATATTGTAAACTAATTACAACGATGATTATATCATATCATCCATCCTATTACTTTTGCAACGCACATAGTCAAACAATTCACACATTCAATACATAAATCCTAAATATTTAGTACTGTAATGCATTTATGATTCTAATGCTGGCTAGTTCCAAGAGTTATTTTTGAAATAATTAAATCCAGACCCAAAATGTATTTGTATCTTGAGTAGGGGTGTCCTAATTCAACTTTTTCAATTCCGATAGTAAGCCGATGCCGAGATCAATCCGATACGATATCAGCATATGTTATACCTACATGTATTATGTATTTTGCAGTCAAGGTCTCTGCAGGTTTCAACAAATGTTTTTACTGTATTGTTTTAATGCTTGTTTAATGTTTTTACTCTGTACCACTTTGAGATTTGTTATTAATATGTTAAGTGCAATACAAATAAAATCTATGATTGTTATTATCAAATTTAAGACTTTTTAAGACTATAATGAATACAACTTAAGACCTATTTTACATCCATACTGGCAATTATGTACAGACTTAAAGGAAAAATATGTTGGTTAAATTCTGGTACGGTAAGAAAAATAAATGCAAAATGTAATGTGAGGGTTGAGGGTAAGATCTTGTGCGTAAAGGCTGCTAAAACCAGTCTGATGTAGGCCAGTATACGGTGTGGCTCTGATCAGGGCCGGCTGTTGACCCTCCAGAAAAGTTTACCCCCCTTTCCAAAGAAAAGTCCATTGTGTGGCGAGCATTAGGACCATGCTTACACTTGAGCGCACTGTTTAGGCGCATCGAGGTATGTATTTTTAACTTTTTATGTTGGCAGTCCTAAATTAGGACCTGAGAGAAACTGTGTTTCCTGCATTAGAGTTAGAGTTAGAGTTAGAGTTTGAGTTTATTTCGAACATGCAAGCATACAACATGATACATCACAATTTCCAGTTTCTCTTTTCAACATTTTCAAAAAGGAGTAGGAAGAAGCAGAGCTTATTTAATCCTGCCACTTTTCTTTACATAACAGTTGCTGAAACTTTTTTATTCACTTCCTGTTCTCAATTTATTCACAATAAACTCCATAGGTAATCACAATAAAAATAAATAAATAAATAATAGTAAGAATTTAATAATAATAATTGGTGAAGAAAGTCATATTTCATGATGAGATAAGTAAGATTACTTTAAGAATGAATGAATGGATGGATGAAATAAATTGAGAATGTTTGTCATGGTTCTTCTTCTTTGTACTTTGTAAACACTAAGTTTGAAGAGTTTCTTGAAGTGTATCATATTAGTACATTGTTTGATTGCTTTGCTTAATCCATTCCATAATTTAATTCCACATATTGATATACTGAAGGTCTTAAGTGTTGTACGTGCGTACAAATGTTTTAAATTACATTTTTGTCTAAGATTATATTTCTCCTCTTTTGTTGAGAAGAATTGTTGTATATTCTTGGGTAGCAGGTTATAGTTTGCTTTGTGCATAATTTTAGCTGTTTGCAAATTCACTGTGTCGTGGAATTTCAGTATCTTTGATTCAATAAATAAAGGATTTGTATGTTCTCTATATCCAACATTATGTATTATTCTAACTGATCTTTTTTGTAACACCGTTAATGAATGAAGTGTACTTTTGTAATTATTTCCCCATATTTCTACACAGTAGCTCAGATATGGTAACACTAGTGAGCAGTAGAGAATATGAAGTGATTTTTTGTCTAGAACATGTTTTGCTTTATTCATTATTGACGTGTTTCTTGCTACTTTATGTTGTATATTTTTTACGTGAGATTTCCAGTTCAATTTATCATCAATCATTATACCTAGAAATTTGGTTTCATTTACTCTTTCAATTTCTATTCCGTCTATTTGTATTTGTGTTTGACTTTCTCTTCTACTGTTACCAAATAGCATTATTTTAGTTTTACTAAGATTCAACGATAGTCTGTTTTTGTCAAACCATCTTTTTAATTTGTTAATTTCTTCTGTTATTATTTGTATTATCTCCTGTGTGTTCTCTCCTGAACAAAACGCTGTTGTATCATCCGCAAATAATACTAACTTTAAATATTTTGTAACTTTACAAATGTCATTTATATAGAGATTGAATAATTTAGGTCCTAGTATTGATCCCTGAGGTACACCACAGGATATATTTAGCGTTGTAGACATGTGTTCGCCTAGCTTCACGTATTGTTTCCTGTTCGTTAGATAACTTCTTATCCAGTTTAATACTAACCCTCTGATGCCATATCGTTCTAGTTTTTTGATTAAAATATTGTGATTAATTGTGTCAAATGCTTTAGTTAGATCCATAAAAACTGCTGCTGCACATTTTTTACTGTCTATTGCATTGGTAATTTCTTCTGTAATTTCAATTAAAGCCATTGAAGTTGAGACATTAGCTCTGTATCCATATTGGTTCTCTTCGAGTATTCTATTTTTATTTATGAAACTCTCTAATCTGTTATTAAACAGTTTTTCAATGATGTTAGAAAGTTGTGGAAGTAAAGAAACAGGTCTATAATTTGTAAATTGATGTTTATCTCCAGTCTTATAAATTGGTGCAACTTTAGCTATTTTCATTTTGTTTGGGAATGTACCTGTTTGAAATGATAGATTACTAATATACATTAATGGTCCTGAGATCTCTTCTATAACCTTTTTTATCGTTTCCATATCAATTCCATTACAATCAGTTGAAGTCTTAGATTTACATTTTTTCACGATTGTAACTATTTCCTCCTGTGTCACATTACTGAGGAACATGGAGTTGGGATTTCGCTCTATGGTATCATTACAGTCCTCAATTGGAACTGGGTCTGGAATCCTTTCTTCCAATTTTGGTCCAATATTTACAAAATAATTATTGAAGCTTTCAACTACTTCCTTTAAGTTGTCATTTTTTTTATTTCCGTCTAAAAAGTATTGAGGGTAGTCCCTCTTTTTTTAATAATGCTATTGAGGATGCCCCATGTTGCTCTCATATTATTTTTGTTCCTGTCCAATAATTCACTGTAATATCATTTTCTACATGATCGTAGTATGTCTGTTAACTTGTTTTTATACTTTTTGTACTTAATTTCTGCCTCTATAGTTCTTTGTGCTATAAATTCTCTATATAGTGTATTCTTCTTCTTACAAGCATTTTTTAATCCTTTTGTCATCCATGGTTGATTATTATTTCTCTGTTTATTACTGAGTTGTATCCATGGACAATGTTTGTCATAAAGTATTATGAACTTGTTTAAGAAATGTTCATATGCTTCATCAACCTCTTTTTCCTTGTACACATTGTCCCAATCGTGCTTTTGTAGCTCAATTTTGAAAGCAGTCATCCTCTTCTCTGTGCACAGTCTTCGAAATGTCCTTTTGTCTTCCATGTTCTTCTTGTAGTGTCCATCATATATTGTAAAAACTGGCAGATGATCACTAACGTCGGTTATAAGTAGACCACTTGTAGTGTTATTGTCAAACTCATTGGTAAAAATATTATCAATAAGCGTGGCACTGTGTGCTGTGATTCTGCTTGGCTTTGTGATTTTTGGATATAAACTGATGCTGTACATTGTATCAATGAAGTCATCAATAGACTTTTGCTTGTTGGGGTTCAATAGGTCAATATTAAAGTCACCACATAAGAACATTGTTCTTTGACCATTGTCCATGTAAGTAGCCTTGATCCATTCTTCAAATGTTTCTATACTTGACTTAGGTGATCTATATATACAACTGATAAAAATGTTTTTGCTTTTTTCCTGACATATTTCAATGGTTATACATTCTAAGATATTATCTATAGCAAATGACATGTTTTTTACCACTTTGTAGTTCAGGTTCTTCATCACGTACACAGCTACTCCTCCTCCATTTTTGTTGGTTCTGTTGATGTAGTTTAGTTCATATCCCTCCAGATCAAAATCTATTCCTTTTTTATCATCAATCCATGTTTCTGTGACATCAATCACTTTGAATGGTTCGTTGATGTGTTCCAAAAAGTTCTTAATGTTGTTGTAGTTTGCATACAAGCTTCTGCTATTAAAATGAATAATTGACAATTTGTTATCGCATGTAATGTTGCTATTATATTGATCATCCGTATAATAAAAACAATTATTACTGAATAGGGATAAAAAAATTGTATCTGGATCTATATCATTTTCCAAATCCTGGTTTTTGTAATCTTTGTTGCAGAAATTTTTTAGTTCCATATTTTCTTGTTCAACAATCTTTGATGTTGTTTCAATAATCTCAATAAGTGTAGGTGGATGCAATCCTGAATGTAGGTCCTCTTGTTTAGTCATCCCTTGTAGTAGTGTCGATGCTGAATTTGGGTGTTTGTTTTCTGTCGGAGTCCATTTTCATCGTTGTTGTTGTAGCTGTGTAAACTTTAAAAATTGTCCAGGTCCTTGATGTCATGGACAACAATTACTCTTGCTTCTGGACCTCCATTCAGCTTGATGTAGATTTTACAGTTGATGCTCCAAGTTCCCTGGATTTTTCCCTGCTTTCTCAAATCGCGTGCTTTCTTGGCGATTCCAGCATTGCGTTTTGTGAGATGCTCATTCATGTACACATTTGTGCCCTTCAGCTTCATTCCCTGTCTCAGCAATGCAATTTTAGATTTTCTGTTTACGAGTTTCACGAGCACGACTGGAGTGGCGTTGTTGTTTCTTCCGTTCAGTGGGATGCATGTTTCGATGGTATTAATGTCAATTTCAATATCCTTTGATTGCAGAAAGTTGACCACTTGCTGTTCTGCTGAGATCATATCCATTTCATCTGGTTCACCTTCATTATTCACAGCTTTCGCATAAGATCTTGGTTTAATTCGGTGCCCAGTCACGATGATATCATTCATTCGTTTGTCCTGATCCATTTCATCTATGATATTCCTCAACATGTTGTTGTCTTCTTGAAGGGTCTTCATTCGTTTGCCCATTTCAGTGGCTTCATTATTTCTTCTGTTGTTCTGAGATTGCAGATTTTCTATATTTTCCTGCAGACTTTTCACATCTTGTTTGTGTTCTGTTGTTACTTTTCTCAGATATTCTTTCAATTCTTTCATTTCTTCTTTCATTTCTTTCATTTCTTTTTTCATTTCTTTCATTTCTTCTTTCATTTCTTTTTTCATTTCTTTCATTTCTTCTTTCATTTCTTTCATTTCTTCTTTCATTTCTTCTTTCTTTTTTTCTTTCATTTCTTCAAGTTTTTGTAGTATCACTTCTTGATTCCCATCATGTCCTGTGTCCAACCTCAAATCTTGTTCCCAGTTGTGTTCTGTAACAGCTGACCCCGAAGGTTTCGGGATTTCAATCTTTCCTTTACCTTTTCGCATCGCGGCAGTCACTGATGTCAATGCCTCTTGCTTGTGTCTTAACGGCAGTTGCTTCTTTAGCGACTTGCGGCACTTTAACTTGTTTTTTCCAACAATTTCATATCTTGCGCCGTTCAGAGATCAATTTGAGGTGTCAGCCTGTCAACTTATATCACTCTGCGACGTCGGGATCACTTTAAAACAGCTGTAAACTCGCCGTAGCTTTTGGTTGCTAGGCAACCGCTTTGAACTGCGGCAAGGCGCCTTTGGCTTGAGGCTAACGGCTCTCCCAACTCGCCTTCTTTCAGCGTATCAGTGCCTCTCAACTGACCAAAATCAGATTGAAGATGCCAGGGTACTCTCCTGTGGCTGTGATCGCAAATCAGTGGTCAAAATCTTTAGATTTAACAAAAAACTCCAGTAGCAAGAGCGTAGCCTTTCTCTTTTGCGTCCTTTCTCATTGACAGGAAGTAACGAATTTGCCACATTGGTGACCCCAACAATGTTTCACGCAGCGGATGATAGTGTGTCTTCCTCCGCCATGTCGCCCCAGCTCCCACAGCCTGCTTTTGTCGCCGCAGTGACAAAGCTTCCAGAGTTTTGGCAGTGCGACTCAACTTCATGGTTTCAGCACCATTGTTGGGTTAGTTACTGAAAACCAGTAACTAGTTACAGTTACTAGTTACTTTATTTCGAAAGTAACTCTGTTACTAACTCAGTTACTTACACCAAAAAGTAATGCGTTACTTTGAAAAGTAACTATTTAGTTACTTCTGTTTTTCTTCTTTTTTTTTTAAGGCTCCCATTAATGTCCTTTTAGCCTTCATTTCAGTACTGTTATTGCACTGGAGAATAATAAAATCTGTTGATCAACTTGACGTTCATTTGCATCACATAACTCAGAAAGCAATGTGGTCTACATACAACACACAAAGACAAAGATATGTTTCAAAGGGCCAATTTATTTCAGGCCACAACAAATTGACAAAACTATTTTAAATAGCTGCAACATAACATACATAAGTAACAAACAGCATAATAACAGCATAGCTGTAAACCAGGCTTCACCCAAGGAAGGCACACATGACATACACACAGCCTAACCAGGCATTTTTTTTCTCTCAAGGAATTCGGAAATAAAATCATGTATTCAGGAGATCAACACTGTACTGAAGCCCAGAACACTCTACACATTTCCCCAGTTTTAGTTTAGAGAAAAGGAAAGATTGCCCTGGCCCACTAGGATCCCTCTTTATGTTTGTGAACTTTATAGTCTAAACATTTAGAGTGATGTGATAATCAAACACTCTAGAAGTTTCGAATGAAAGAGTATATAAGAGAATTGACAGAGTGTGTACTTTCAATGATGAATGATGAGCAGAGGCAGAGTTTGGAGTGTTTTCTTTAGCTCGCTTTACATGTTTATGTACTCACTGTCCAGGTACTTGGAACATGTTTTCGGTGCCATTTGCTGTTTGACACCGGTATCATGCTAATTAGCTGCCTGAAAGCGGGTGACTCCACTGTAGAAATAGCCTGCATGTCTTCTAGCACATACACTGCAATGGCTCTATCAATGTTGTCCTGGCTAGCAGTACCTCCGTTAAAATTCTTAAGTGGAGCTGAAGTGGCATCAGAGTCTGTGTCTCTCTTTACTAGCTTCGTCGAAGCATGTTGCTTTTGTAGCTGTTTCAGCAGATTTGAATTGCTGTTTTGGGCAGTATTCCCGGACGCGGTCACTGCTGCTGCTCACTGCTCCCCTCACCTCCCAGGGGGTGATCAAGGGTGATGGGTCAAATGCAGAGAATAATTTCGCCACACTTAGTGTGTGTGAGACAATCATTGGCACTTTAACTTTAAGTAGATGGGATCTTTGATCCAAGACACAACTTACATTTAACTACAATGTTATTTTCTTTGTGCGCGACAAAAGAAAAGTAGTGAGAATGTCTCCATGTTAAAAAACTCGACTTCTAGCTTCGCCATGATGTCTTGTTGGTTGTTATGAGAGTAGCGTATGTGTGTGTGTGTGTGTGTGTGGCCCTTTAAGATATGACAGCATGTGAGGTGAGTGACGTCAGTGAGTGAGTGGGTGAGAGAGGTGAGGGAGCGCAACAGTGAGTGCGTGCAGGTGCTCTAGCTTGGTGGAGGGCTGCGTGCGAGACACCAATAAAGTCACAAAGTTGCAACAAACCGCCGGCCTCGTCATTCACCCTCGAGTCCGGAGCTGTAAAAACCCACTGCCGGGTAAAGTGAAGGTTGTTAGCCCCGAAGTACATAGGCCCTGGAGGAACGTCTCCCCTGCGCTCCTCGACTACGGTATGGGAGCCCCCCCGCCCCCACCCACACAAAGCACGCCTTTTATTTTCCTTGTGACACAGAAGGACGACACCGCAGCGCTCCAATAAAACACACTCAGATCTTCTGTTTCTAGCCCATACTACATAAAAAATAACGTAAAATAACGCAGTAACGCATCATGTAGTAACGGTAACTGAGTTACTGAATATAAAAAATAACGCGTTAGATTACTAGTTACCGCTGAAACTAACGGCGTTACAGTAACGCATTACTTTGTAACACGTTAGTCCTAACACTGTTCAGCACATCGAAGCACTTTTCCACTTGCAGGGAGTCATCTGTGATGAACCACCCCGGTACTACATGGTAGTAACAGCCCTCGACCAAGTGACCACACGCCGCACAATGCAGCTGTTGCAAGCGCCTCCAAATACACGGCTGTCTCCTGCTTTGGAGATTCACACTAATTGATGCTGAGAGGGCAGACAGACTTCTTTCCCTGCTGGGTTTCGGCGATAGTACGGCCGTGGATCGTATGGACAATATGTCGGGCTGCTGGGCTCAGATGAGGGTGGGTTCGTTTCCCCGCACATTTTTCTGCGGCAGCTTCCATCTCCGGTCCGTGCAGTATTGGTTAACTCTGCTACTCTGGCCGCCGGCGACTACCGGAGCTTGGCTGAAGAAGCCCCCCATAGACAACGATGGAAGGCGTGGACTCAACTGTAGTGGCGAGAGTCGCTACGCAGAAGCGACCCTGTGATTCTTCCACATACTTGCCAACCCTCCCGAATTTTCCGGGAGACTCCCGAATTTCAGTGCCTCTCCCGAAAATCTCCCCGGACAACCATTCCCCCGAAAATCTCCCGATTTCCAGCCGGACAACTATATTGGGGGTGTGCCTTAAAGGCACTGCCTTTAGCGTCTTCTCTCACCTGAAAAGGAGACTATTATATATGTCTCCGTTATCCATAAGTTTATCTGTAACCCATAAAGTAGGCAGGCTTGGAGCTATTTCTCAGCGTGTGTTTATTCCAGCCGGCACCTAATACACTGACACACAACATACGGATTCCCATTATGCATTGCTTCAAAACTACGGCAAATTTAAATATCCAAAATTTCCAGCCGGACAAACAATATTGGGGGCGTGCCTTAAAGGCACTGCCTTTAGCGTCTTCTCACCTGAAAAGGAGACTATTATATATGTCTCCGTTATCCATAGGTTTGTCTATAACCCATAACACGGTGGGCGAATGGATATAGTCACTCATGAACGGTCAGAGAAGCACAAGGCGATGGCAACGCAGTATTATGGGCCACCTTGCAAGCAACATTCCGTTGTCATTTGCGGATGTTTTCAACAAATCCATGAAGGATATGTTCCCGGATTCAAAGATCGCTCGCCAGTACTCAAATGGCAGAACAAAAGCTACTGAAATAGTGAAAGGTAAGTGTTTTTTTTTTTTTAAGTAAGCAGCAAGTACAGTACAGTTAGTAGAACAACTGTGTTTTCATTACGGTTTACTGCACTATGTATGTATATATATATATATATATATATATATATATATATATATATATATATATATATATATATATATATATATATATATATATATATATATAAATATAAGAAATACTTTAATTTCAGTGAATTCTAGCTATAAATATACTCCTCCCCCTTAACCCCGCCCCCGACCCCCCTCCCGACCCCGCACACTCCCCACCCCTCCACTCTCCCGAATTCGGAGGTCTCAAGGTTGGCAAGTATGTTCTTCCATCAACGGTTTGGCGTCAAAGCTCGGCGGTGTGTCCCTCCATGCTCCTTCCAGGCTCCGTGACTCATTTGGGCACTAATACACCCCCATACCATCACAGATGCTGGCTTTTGAACTTTGCGCTTAGAACAGTCCGGATGGTCTGGAAGACACGGCGTCCACAATTTCCAAAAATAATTTGAAATGTGGATTAGTCAGACTACAGAACACTTTTCCACTTTAAATCAGTCCCTCTTAGATGAGCTTGGGTGTTGAATGGCTTTCGCTTTGCATAGTAGAGTTTTAACTTGCACTTACAGATGTAACGACAAACTGTAGTTACTGACAGTGGTTTTCTGAAGCGATCCTAAGCCCTAAGGTCACGGGCATTCAATGTTGGTTGTCAGCCTTGCCGCTTATGTGCAGTGATTTCTCCAGATTCTCTCAACTTTTTGATGATATTACGGACCGTAGATGGTGAAATCCCTAAATTCTTTGCAATACCTGGTTCAGAAATGTTGTTCTTAAACTGTTGGACAATTTGCTCACGCATTTGTTGAAAAAGTGGTGACAGCCCCATCCTTGTTTGTGAATGACTGAGCATTTCATGGAAGCTGCTTTTATACCCAATCATGACACCCACCTGTTCCCAATTAGCCTGTTCACCTGTGGGATGTTCCAAATAGGTGTTTGATCAGCATTCCTCAACTTTCTCAGTCTTTTTTGCCACTTGTGCCATCTTTTTTGAAACATGTACAGGCATCAAATTCCAAATGAGCTAATATTCGCAAAAAATAACAACGTTCACCAGTTGGAACGTTAAGTATCTTGTCTTTGCAGTCTATTCAATTGAATGTATGTTTAAAAGGATTTGCAAATCATTGTATTCTGTTTTTATTTACGATTTACACAACATGCCAACTTCACTGGTTTTGGGTTTTGTATTAATTGAAGAATAAAATATAAATAATGGGTAGACATTGCTCTGCAATCATATTCCAAAACTGGAAAACGTACATGTTTCTTTACGGCAAGGCTCAGGAGTTTACAAGGCCATCTCCTCCTCTGTAGCACCCTCCATGTTCCTGTCGTCGCTCTAAATAGATTCTGATTGAATCGAGATCATCGCAAATAGCATTCATTATTTAATTTAAATAACATTGCAGCGAAATGAGCCAATAGCCGAGCTTACACTAAATTCAGTTTTGTGCATTTCTGGATTTTCTGCTTTACAGATGTTGCTTATTTACTTTCTGGTTACATAAGAAGTTTACCCATTTGAGCTTATTTTAGTTACCGTATGCGTTACTTTTGCTGTCCCTGATTATGAATAATATAAGGAATAACAACTTGTTGCTGCTGTTAATGTTACGGCTCAAGCTCCTGCCGCCACACATTCCTCTGTGCACGCCCCTGGACGCGCCCACCGGCGTTCCCCTCCTGCTGCGGCCGCACCCCCGGCTGCACTCAATATGAAATCAACACACCTGACGCTGATGAGGACTCCAATCCCTTCTTAAGCCAGCGAGTCCTGCGTTCCAATGCCAGAACGTAGCCACTTGTACCTGTACAGTAAGCCCTACACGTCTCTAGCTTTTTGCCTATGTGCTTCCTCGCTCTCTGTGTTTCCCCTCCTCTGTGGTCATCGTGTCGTGTCCTGTTCCCTCGTCCCTCAGCTCCCCTCCGTTTCCTGGTTTCGAGCTGTGTGTTTCGTCTCCCTGGATTCCCTCTGGACTTCTTGCTGACTTCCCGGATCTCGACCTTTCGCCTGTCCACGGACCCTGACGCCTCGCTCCAGCCCTTGACCTCTCGCATGCCCACGGACTTCCGAGCCTGCCTTGCCCTCTCTGGACTTCCGCATCTCTCACAACACGCACCTTCAACACCCCCCGGTGACACTCACCAGTTAATCGCATTCCATAGTCACGCACCACGTATTTGGTTTAATTACACACGTCACACTTATGCTAATAAACACGCTGCAAGCTAAACGACGTCCCTGTCTCAGTGCCGTCTCCTTCCTCACTGTACCGTTACCGTTAGCCCATTTAAGGAAAGTCTAAATGTAGCTAAATGTACATGCATACATCTGCTTTCAGTCCGTATGTCCTTCTCCTTCCTTTGCTTAACTTTGATGTCCCACTTTTCATTGTAAAAAATTATCAATCATATAACATTTTTCACTAGCACTAGCCTTCTTTGACCATGACACGATGGTAGCAGCAGCATTATACCTGTCAGGTTCCTGCCACATGTGGCAGGTAGCAGCATGTTACATCATAGGTCGTTAATTGGAATGTTTTCTTTAAAAAATAACAATGTAAGTTTACATATTGCGCGTGTTCACGAAAAGGTGAGAGCATTTCAAAGGACTTGGGCGAGGAGGCAAAATGGCCAAATGGCATCTACAATTATCTCTGATGTGCGCAGCAGTGTTGTCTGGACTGCATTGCGCTTTCATCAGACTAAAATACCGCTTCCACATCTTTTTGAACTTAAAGGAAAGCCACGTGTCGACATCACTCCTACTACTTGCTGCTTGTACAGTTGTGATAGCATGAGCTCTGCACACTGATTCTGGTTGCTGCTGGATAGAATTTCTGGAGTAGAGCCTGAAATGGACAGTTCATATCAGAGGCTGATATTGGACACTTTTGATTCTATGTCAACAAATTCAGATACAACTTTTTTCGTTGACAACGGACCATTATCAACATTGAATCGGGGCACACCTGATTTTGAGTCACTGGTTAGATAAGCCGGTTTGATGAGGCAATTGGTTTTCATTATTAATCCATCCCAAAGGTCCTGTGAAAACCGGACATTATAAAAATACTGAAAACGTTTTCCCTTAGTAAAGCACTTTTTATGGAAAATAGTTATAGTTTAGTAAATATATAAAATGCATTTAAATGACTATAAAATACAAAAGTAGATAAAGAAAGCTCTAGGGCTGTCCCAATACCACTATTTTGGTACCATTACCAACATGTATTTAGATACTTTTTAAAGTGGATCACAATGAATTGTCATTAATAGCTTTATTTTAACAGAAAATCTTATGATACATAAAAATGTGTTCCTTATTGGCATTTAATAAGATAGTAAACATATACTAATACTTCTCTTTTAGTAGTAAGCAAGCAAAATAGTTACAAAGGCTCCTAATTAGGCTGCTGACGTATGCAGTAACATATTAACATTTGAAACAAAAATTGAGCTGTTTGGCCACAATACCGAGCAATATGTTTGGAGGAGAAAAGGGGATGCCTTTAATCCCAGGAACACCATGCCTGTCGTCAAGCATGGTGGTGGTAATATTATTCTCTGGGCTTGTTTTGCTGCCAATGGAACTGGTGCTTTACAGAGAGTAAATAGGACAATGAAAAAGGAGGATTACCTCCAAATTGTTCAGGACAACCTAAAATCATCAGCCCAGAGGTTGGGTCTTGGGGGCAGTTGGGTGTTGCAACAGGACAATGACCCCAAACACACGTCAAAAGTGGTAAAGGAATGGCTAAATCAGGCTAAAATTAAGGTTTTAGAATGGCCTTCTCAAAGTCCTGACATAAACGTGTGGACAATGCTAAAGAAACAAGTCCACGTCAGAAAACCAACCCATTTAGCTAAACTGTACCAATTTTGTCAAGAGGAATGGTCAAAAATTCAAGCAGAAGCTTGCCAGAAGCTTGTGAATGGCTACCAAAAGCACCTTATTGCAGTGACATTTGCCAAGGGACATGCAACCAAATATTAACATTGCTGTATGTATACTTTTGACCCAGCAAATATGGTCACATTTTCAGTAGACCCATAATAAATTCATAAAAGAACCAGACTTCATGAATGTTTTTAGTAAAAAGGCATACACATGTCACATGTCAAATTATTTTCCACAAGTCAAGTCAGTGTCATCACAGACGCCTAGGGTTTCTAGCTAACGGCTTGAATGGGGGGCTGGACATCCGCGACAAGGATGGGAAGTGTCTGTTGTTGAGTTAAAAGGTTGTTGCGAATGTTGCCAAAAAAGAGAGCAAGACACACTCAAACCGGATATTGGGTCACATTAGTACCGATATATCGTACAACCCTACTCTCTACGATACTACATCTGGTAAACGTCATGTTATGGTTGTTTGACCAGACTTATCCATAGTGCGGTGCATTCAGTGAAACAGACTCTCAGACTTGTGTTGACTTTGATGGGACTGTTACTGTATGCTGCAACTTTATGATAGTTTATTTTTCAGCCATACTAAATACAGAAAAGCACGGAGACTGAGTCATCAACGTGAGTTTAATCATACTAAAACAGTGAATAAAATCTGAGACATTTTTTGGGAAAATTTTCACCTAAAACACAATCTTACTAATACAAAGGTGTATGAAAACCAAGGTACCACTATACCCAGTGGGTGACAAGATATATACAGAAAATGCCACACCAAATTGACTGTTTTTGCCAAATGCTTGTATTCCTTTCTAGATGTTTTCTTTGCCTCGCAGTCTATATCTGATATGTTGGTTAGCATCAGCCTTTTTTCCTCCTCTCTTGAAAAACAACCAGCTCTCCCAATAGATGCTTATTGACTTGTCTCTCTAAAGAGTGGTGCTGTGCCCATCCCCACCCAAGTGCCACCTTGTATGAGTGCAATGATCAATTTACAATTTCCCGAGGGCAACGGGGAGCACTGATGGTTACATAAAGTGTCCCACATCTTCAAGCCCTGCAGTACTTTACTGAATAGGACTGTATCAGTTCTGTCTTTGATCACATACTGTACTGTATTGTATGCATAACCAAAAAATATTAAGGCCACACTGAAAAGAAGAAAAGACATTAGCTTAAAGGCAGATGTGCACATTATTAACATACAATCATGTTGCCAGAAATGTGTTTCCAGTATTTTCAAGAAAAAAATAGTTCTATCAGAATGTTGTAGTTTTAACAGGTGACAGACAAAAAAGTCATTGAAAATGTGGTTGACAATTGAACAAACTTACCAAAAAAATCAATTTCACCCTTTTTTTGTCAGGAACAGAAACAATCATGTTAACACATATTAGGTTTTTAGTTGTAGTGTTTTCTATCATAAGATAAAATTAACGTAGGGCGCACCGGATTATAAGGCGATCCTTATCCCGATACTTGAACTCCTCCACTTGCGGCAAGATCCCGTCCTTTTCTGGTTAAAAACCATGGCCTAAGATTTGAAGATTCTGAGTATAATCCGAGAAGCTTTACACTCTGCTGTGAACCGCCACAGTAAAACACTGGAGGTCCCAGCTTGATGAGGCCATCAGGACTAAATTATCCGCAAATACCAGAGGTGAAATCTTAAGACCCCCAAACTGGACACCCTCAACACTGTAGCCGCACCTAGAAATACTGTCCATGAAAATTTTGAACAGAACAGGTGAAAAACAGCAGCCTAGACGAAAGAAACATGCTTGACTTAATGTTGGAAATGAGCACTGGCTCTTGCTCTCCTTGCACAAGGAACCAATGGCACATAGTAGCGTGACACAAATCTTGTACTTCTGGAGCAATTCCACTGGACACCATGCAGGACAGTCAAATGCCTTTTCCAGGTCCACAAAGCACACGTGGACCTGTTGGGCAAACTTCTATGCACCTTTCAGTAATGCTGTTCAAAGAACAGGATGAAAACCGCAATGCAACTGAGGTTCGGGGATATCGCCGACGGTCGTACCCTTCTCTCCAGAACTCTGGAAAATTCTTTCTAAGGGAGGCTGAACAGTATGATCCCCTGTAGTTGGTCAAAACACCTCCATCTTCACTATTAACAATATGAAAATAGCACTTTTTTTTCCCTTTCTGAAGTGTTAGAGGGTTTTCAGGAATTTATTCAAAGCTGACAAGAAATCATGCTCCATGGCCTCAGGGAACTCCTCCCACATGGCCTGCTGGTATCTGCCAGCGGTTTCAGGAGTCCCACATGCTCATGCTCAAAAAGTATTCTACTTTAGCTTTACGGCCTGCCTAAACTGAGGCGCCGTTGCTTGGTTGGTTGAGCAGCCATGCCATCTACTCGAGGGTTTGAGGTCCGATCCCCGCTTCCGCCTTTCTAGTCACTGCTGTTGTGTCCATGGGCTGACCCGCCTGCTCCCAGTGCCACCCACACTGGTTTAAATGTAGCTTAAAGATGTAGATAATGGGTTTCACTATATAAAGCGCTTTGAGTCTCTAGAGAAATCCGCCATATAAATGTAGTGAACTTCACTTCAGTTCACTAAACTGTGGTGTTCACCATCTGTTATTGGTAATGGCGCAACGACTGACCTGAATCATATTATGCTCAAAGCTCTGATTGGCCACCTCAGAAATGGAGGCACAGAATACGAACTGAATATTCTCAATCTGCCCGTGGATGCATGTAAAGCCCTGCCAGAGGTGTTAGTTGAAGTCTCGACAAACAGGAGACTGCCAAACGTTACCAGATCACGCTCACTTGGGTCTGCTAGGTCTGTTTGGCATCCTTCCCCGGCCATCTAATCACCAGGTGGCGATGAGTTGACAGCTCAGCCCTTCTCTTCACCTGTGTATTCAAAACATGCCGGAAAATGTACTTCAAAACATTTGAACACGTACAGGGTGTGCCCTGATCTGATATATTAATGGACCATAAGTGCTGCCTCATAGATCATTTCTGAAATGCCGTGTTTGTGAGGTTAAGAAATGCAAATGAAAAACATTAAATGTATAATTTAAGGCCACATGAAGCATTTGTCCAGCAGCTAAATGGAAGCTCATGTAGTTTGTGGCTAATTTAATTCAATCATTAATGCTTTGCATGTCTTAATCTTTGTAGAAGATTTACGTTACACTTAATAAATATTTCGTGTGACTTTCAAGCAAGGCAGTATTTGAACAATGAAATTGTGTTTGGCATTTTAATCCAAACATTAAACGCTAATTAGGTGAGTTGGTTTTAATTTGAGTCACGTCTTCCTTGTGTCTTTGGTTTTAAATTAAAGTTCAATGAAATGCTTGTTCTTCCCTTTTTTTCCCTTTAGCGTCTAAGCTACTATGTGCATGTGGTGCCTAAAGGCGCAAGAGGAGCTCCATTAAAAAAACACACACAAAAAAAGGCAGCCATTGCAAAGCGAAGCCAGCAGCACTGAAGCATCGCTCACCTGCTCAGCCTGACAGCCAGCTCCTCTCTGACTGTGCTCTGCCAAGCCCACCCCAACCAGCTGGTGGCAATCTTCAATTACAACACCTGAGCCGTATTAACTCCTTAGCGCCAACCTGAAAGTCAGCAGTGCGCTTGAGGGGAGTGTTTTGGTACCCACAGATGAGACATGGTCCTGGTCAAAGGAAAGATGAGGGGTTTCATAGATCTAACATGATCCCAATTTGAGGTGTTTCAAAGCCTTGCATAAGAGGAAAAGTATGCAATAAATACATCCAGAGGCTGAATTAGCAGGTTGTGTTGTGCATGAAAATCAACGTATGGCAGTATTGAGCCACAGGATACAGTGACTGTCTTCATATAAAAAGAAAAATAGCTAAGCAGCTAGGCTAACGGTTAGCTTCTGTGTCTATCTCTAGCTCTATTACCTCTATCTCTTTTATGTTAAATGCCGAAGTGTTAAGTGATCTTGGTCCACCATGTTCTTTTTATTACTGAAAAGTGTCCACCTCAGTCAACATTAACATACGGGGTGACCGCTTTTGTCCGCATTACTTTTGAGTAATTTTTTATTAGTATTGTGACCCATACGGCAAAATTACCACACGAGCCCTTTGTTTTTA
Source organism: Entelurus aequoreus (assembly GCF_033978785.1). Lineage (NCBI taxonomy): Eukaryota > Metazoa > Chordata > Actinopteri > Syngnathiformes > Syngnathidae > Entelurus > Entelurus aequoreus. The sequence continues at coordinate 39,681,058 of NC_084735.1, forward strand.
TAAGACTCTGAACTGTTGTAATGTCGGGAGAATTTATAGGCATCTGCAAAACAGTCCTGTGCATTGTACCGTAAAGTAGGACGCTTTATATCAGGAGTGTCAAACGTACGGCCCGCGGGCCGAACAGGTTTTATCCGGCCCGCGGGATGAGTTTGCTAAGTATAAAACATTTTAATGAAAGAAACTGCTGTTCTAAATGTGACCGCTGGATGTCGCAATAGCAATTTTTTGTATCGTTGTAGATGATGCTACATACACTATACTGCCAAAAGTATTTGGCCACCCATCCCAATGATCAGAATCAGGTGTCCTAATCACTTGGCCCGGCCACAGGTGTACAAAATCAAGCTCTTAGGCATTGAGACTTTCTACAAATTTTTTTTCAGAATAGATCCGCTCTCAGGAGCTAAGTGATTTCCAGCGTGGAACTGTCATAGGATGCCACCTGTGCAGCAAATCCAGTTGTGAAATTTCCTCGCTCCTAAATATTCTGGGTTTGGAAGTTGCCAGGAGAACGGTAGATTTTGGACTGCATTGTGCCGAATATGAAATTTGGTGGAGGAGAAATTATGGTGTGGGGTTGTTTTTCAGGAGTTGGGCTTTGCCCTTTAGTTCCAGTGAAAGGAACTTTGAATGCTCCAGGATACCAAAAAATGTTGGACAATTCCATGCTCCCATCCTTGTGGGAACAGTTTGGAGCGGGTCCCTTCCTCTTCCAACATGACTGTACACCAGTGCACAAAGCAAGGTCCATAAAGACATGGATAACAGAGTGTGGTGGGAATGAACTTGACTGGCCTGCACAGAGTCTTGACCTGAACCCGATAGAACACCTTTGGGATGAATTAGAACGGAGACTGAGAGCCAGGCCTTCTCGACCAACATCAGTGTGGGACCTCACCAATGCGCTTTTCGAAGAATGGTCGAAAACTCCTATAAACACACTCTGCAACCTTGTGGACAGCCCCCCCAGAAGAGTTGAAGCTGTAATAGCTGCAAAAGGTGGACCGACATCATATTGAACCCTATGGGTTAGGAATGGGATGGCACTTCAAGTTCATATGCGAGTCAAGGCAGGTGGCCAAATACTTTTGGCAATATAGTGTATGTACAAAATAAACCACATGAGTACATCAGTCGAGGAAAATGGTCAAACTACATAAATAACATACTGTAATTTGATTTTGATATGATTTTTTGATGAGTTGACTGATGAACATTATCACATCATTTATTCAGAAAATATAAATAACGACAAATAAAGATAGAATACTATTAACCACAACATGTAAGTGTAAAAAAAAAACATTATGATTTGTACATTTTCAGAATGTGCTTGTTCTATTTTCAAACAAAGAAAACAATCTGAAGATCTCTTTATTTTTAAGTTATCGTGCCGTGATTTTACCAGTCCGGCCCACTTGGGAGTAGATTTTTCTCCATGTGGCCCCCGATCTAAAATGAGTTTGACACCCCTGCTCTATATACTTTCTTTGACACAGCCAATGCGGCTCAGCAACTCTTCTTTTCTCCTTACGTTGGTGTAACGGAGGTTAACCAGTGTAGCTGTGCCCAATGTATGTTGGAAAACCTCCTTCTGGGTTTGTGCTGAAAATCAGGTTTACATTCTCGTTCGAAAGACCCAGTTTAAATGGAAGCAGGGGCTGGACCAGGCTGGCTATACTGGCTATTACTACTGCTCCTGACAAGCCAACTGCCCCCTATTGCCCAAACCCTCGATCATAGCTCAGAACAGTATTTTTTTTTGTTTTTGTATTTTTAATTTTTATTAATTTATTTTTATTAATTTATTTTTTTAAATTATTATTATTTTTTATTTAATCTTATTTATTTGTGTGTGGCGTCGCGCGGGTCTCGCTTCCTGTTGGTTGGGGTCCGTGCCTGTGTGGCCCGACCTTGCGCTGTGGGGTCTCTGTTGGTGACTTGATGTGGTGGCGGCGCGGCGCCCATGTCTGATCTGGATGCTGTGTCTCGGTTGTTTGGGCGTTGGTGTGTTTGTGCTGGTTTGGGTTGGTGAGGTCTTTTGGTGTGGGGGGGGGGTTGTTGGTGTCTCTTGTTTGCGTGTTGGCGTTTGGGCTGGCTGGCACTGGCTGGTCTCCGTGATCCTGTTGGCGTGTGTTTGCCGGTCGCAGTTTTTTTTTTGATCGCTTTGATTTGATTGGGTGGTGCTGGCTGTCTGGGGATATTGCGGCTGCTGTTTCTGCTGCCGTTTGTTTGTGGTGTGGGCGCCCGTGGCTGCTGGGTCTGGTGCAGGGGGGTGGCTGATGTGACTGGTGGCAGCGTGCGCGTGGTGGTTGTCGGGGCTGACAAACTGTGTATATGTTTGTATATGTGTGTGTATGTGTATGTATGTATGTATGTATGTATGTATATTTATGTGTATGTGTATATATGTGCATGTATGTGTATGTATGTGTACATGTGTATGTGTATGTATATCAGTGGCGTGCGGTGAGGTTAATGTCTGGTGAGGCACTGCATCATCACAGTCAGATTTACAAACATATGAACCCTAAATAGTATCTTATTCACCATGTGATTGGCAGCAGTTAACAGGTTATGTTTAAAAGCTCATACCAGCATTCTTTACACAACTGTAGCACACAAAAAAGCACATTTAATAAAAAAAACATTATTATGGTCTTACCTTTCTTGCTGGACATCCACACAGCCAGCCTTTGCGTGTGTACCACGCCGTTTGAAAAGAACGGGTCTTCTGTCCCGTAGTCAAAAGCTAACCTTTTAGCTCCGGCGTTGGTCTACCTTTAATTATTACCTCCTGCTTCGATTGAAAGTCCAGTTTAGAAAACTGTTTTATTTTACATATGTAATCCTCCATGTTTTTAATAAAAGTCCAGGCGAGAGGAAATAAACAATCGCTTGCAAACATTTTTTTTTTTTTTTCTTCTGCGCCGAGAAATGATCTCTGGGATCACTACCGCCCTCTACCACCAGGAGGCCGGATTACTGCGAGCCTCAACCAGTACGTCTTTTGCAGCAGATTTATGAATGCTCAGCACAAGAAATACGTTACACACATACAGTTTTTGACAAAATACACTGTACATTATATACCTCAGCTAACTAAACTATGCCATAGTTTAGTTAGCTGATATAATTCATATAGCAATACAGTCTCACTGCACAGCAGCTCAGCAGTTAGCCGAGTCATTGTGCACAATCCATGTTGAGGCACAAATCAGTGACGTGCCTCAACTGGCTGCTGATCACCGCACCGTCTCTTCTCAGTATTTGAACGGCAAATGTGAAAATAAAAATAAAAATAATCTAAAACTGGTGAAGTTAAATGGAGAATAACTTTAGTATAATCACTGGATACATATAACAATTGAATTATTTTTTTTTTCTTTTTACATTTTTTTTCTTTCCATGATGGCAGGTGAGGCCCCGCCTCCCCTGCCTCTAGTGACTGCACGCCACTGATGTATATAGATATGTATGTATATTTCTGGGGGTACGTTCTGGGCCTGCCTGTCAGGTGGGGGTCGGCGCCTCAGGCTACTGCATCCGGACTGCGTGTCTGGAGCTCCTGGGTCCCACCGTCCATCCCTTACGGGTGCCCGTCTTGGTTGGGGCCTTCTGGGTCTAGTCCCTGCGTCTACTGTGGTAGCTTGGTGCTGCAAGGTTTTCCGAGGTGCTGCGAGTCCCCAAAATTCCCCCCTCTGTCTTCCTTTTTTTCTCATTCTATCCCCTCCTGCTCCGGCCCGGCAGCACCAAATGATAATATAAATATATTTAATAAAGTCAAATACAAATAAGGCAACAAGAGAAGTATCCTACACTTTGTAAAGTAAATCTGAACAGCCGATATGGGCATCTACATCAACTATATGATTTGCCTGAGAAGCTGGACAGGACAAAAAAAAAAAAAAAAGAATGGTGGGGAGTACTTGAGTCATGGGGGCGGGCTGCGGCTCGGGCACAGGGGGTGCGGGATCAGGCCTGGTCACCTGGGTGAGCAGAAGTTGCACCTGTTCCGCAAATTGGCCCACCTGAGTGGTAACAGCGGTCCTGAAATTCTCCTGGGTTCGGGCGATCCCATGGATTCCCTGGCCCAAGACTGCCACCCGCTCCTCATGAGTGGAGAGGCGGGATTTCTGCGTGTGAAGCGCCGCAGCCAACTGCTTCGATCCCGCTGTGTCCATAGTGGCCAGAGTGTACTGTCACGACCCGACAAGGACTCTGGACACAGATGCAGGATTTCTGAAAACAGTTTATTCTCAGAAGGGGAGGGGTCCAAAATGGGAGAAACAAAACAGGCTATCAAAAACAGAACTAACCTGACCTCTAAACCAGGGGTGTCCAAAGTGCGGCCCGGGGGCCATTTTCGGCCCGCAGCTAATTGCTTACCGGCCCGCCACACATTCTGGAAATGCTATTGCAAAAATTTTTAAAAACACTTAAAGTGGATTGAGGTGAAATCTAACGCGAAAAAGTTGCAATGTTGACACAAAGCTGCTACGCAGGCTGTTTTTTTTTTCTTTTGTCTTTCTTAATTTTTCTTTTTTTGCCATTGCTCAAAAAACAACAAAAAAAAGAGACAAAAAATCAATGTTATAATGAATTATATTCAAGGCTCCAATTACTTCAAAAAAATAACTTTAAAATGTTTTATGTGGAAAAAATATTGCATATATTGTGTGAATGCCATATAAAAACATCAAAGAGCATATAACAAACAAAATAATAGTTCAAACGTAAAATCGACTGCTTTATCTGAAGTTGATCTCGTAACTTAAGTGCTGAAAGTAAAAAAAACCAAACAGCTAATACAAATGTATCACTTAATGAGTGGGGTACCTTTTGGAGCCCAAATATATTTAATGGGATTTTATTTATCTTTACACTGTGATTACTCAAAATTAATAATGAATTAAAATCTATAGTGTCCTGCATTATTGATCTTTTATGGCTCTAATTACTAAAAACTGCATATTTCAGTTTTTTTTAAATAAAAAACAAAGTTGTCTTTTAGAAAAAGGGCATAAAACCTTTTTTTTTTTTTATTATTATTTATTTGTTTTACTTCATATCAACCTGAAGTTGAGCTAGACATTTACTGTAAGCATTAAATAAAATAAAATAAATTATAATTTAACTTATTTTTAACATTTTAATGACTGAGACCCTTTATGGTCCCCGGGAGCCCTAAAGCTAAAAAAAAAAAAATCCATATATTTTGTTATGGTTTGAAAATGAAAAATATCAAAATGGCCGCCACTTGCTTTAATTTTTCCATGTGCGGCCCAAAGTGGAAAAAGTTTGGACACCCCTGCTCTAAACTAACACAAATATCAATAAACTCAAAACGCTCCAAAAAGGTGCTATGAATACAATATGCAAAATACAACAAAAAGCGCTCCAATGGAGGAAATGCTAGGAAGCTAATCTTACCTGACAAAAGGTCTACAAACAAATGATCTCCCGTGGGTCAAAAGGTACAAAACGTGGCAATGGCTGTGAACAGGACTGTGGCACAGGAACGCTGGAGGTACGCACAAGACGATACGAAACACTCTGGCACAAGACAAGAGGAGGACGAGACATTTATACACATGAGGGAGGGTGACACAGGTGGGCACAATCAGGCAATCAGGAGAGACATCAGACCAATGAAACAGGAGGAAGGGCAAGTGACCTGAAACGAGATGGAGAGTTAACCTTTCAAAATAAAACAGGAAATGACAAAACAACATGAAACCAGACGAAACCCAGACAAGACTTTACCCAGGTGTGACAAGAACCATACACAATATGTCCGTCACTACAATATCATGTTCAAACGAGGGCTGTCAAAGTTAACGATAATAGGAGTTAACTATAATTTCCGCAATTTTTGGGGGATGCGCGCACGCTGTGTGACAGTCGGTCTACTATAAGTCGCCCTAGCCCAAATTGGGACGATGTACTGAAAATGGTCACATGCTGCATTCAATGGAAACGCTTGATATCGGAGACTGTCCTTCCTGCCATGCAATGACAGGGGTTTTTTTTCCCTCACACGCAGCTTGCCGTTACCTTGACAACCCACCATCAGTCAGGCTCATGGGCTGTTCGTGAGAAAGAGTACAACAACAAGAAAATGCGCAGTAAAAAGAGCAAGAATGGCATTGAAAAGGCAAGAATAAAAATAAGTAAAGCATTGCAGTCTGACGTGGCAAGATGTGCCAAACTTTGTCATCTTAATCATCACGGAATGTGTGATTGAGCGATGTGGCCTCACAAACAAACAACTTTTTGAAAAGCTATAAATGAACCTTAAAGGGGAACTCCACTTTTTTGGAATTGTGCCTGTCATTATGAGAGACACGACGACAGATGGATTTTTTTAATGCATTCTCACTTGTAAAACAACATAAATAAAAGTCTGCTTACAGCGAAGCCAATGGGAGGTCCTCTATTCCGCCCATAAATTCCAATACACAACCATTCAAAAAGCTCCAACAATACCCCATTTACATTTCGTGACTTAATTGCTAACCAAGTGTTAGTGATATTGTTATTATAAGCGCTAACGCAGACAAACTATAGGGGCGCGGTGATCACAAGCCAGTGTACAATTTCGATATGATTGACTGGCGAGGTGTTTCCTCGCTTCCTTGCTCCCTGGAAGTTCATTGTAGATCATAAATCCTGCATCCCACCTTGACAAAAGAAGTCTGATGATGTATTCTGACAATTTGATACACTTTGACAGCCATTTAGGACCCGGAAATGGTGAGAAGGACACAAAAAGATGCTTAATCCCGGGTTGGAGACCCATGTTTTAAAACAATAGGTCGGTCATGATCTAAAGTGGGCCGGTCTGAGGCGTGAAACTCCAAGGCTGAAAATGGGTTTTACTTTAGCCAATGTGTGTCTGTAAAAAAGTGGTTGTGTGCATTTTGTGTTGAGCTGTTTACAAGCATACACTTTGTCCAGTTCTGTGTTGATAGCAATAAAAACTTGAAAATTAAGGTACATCCATCCATCCATTTTCTACCGCTTGTCCCTTACGGCAGTGGTCCCCAACCACCGATTGGTACCGGGCCGCGCAAGAAATAAAAAACAAAATAAAATAAAAACATTTTTTTTATTTTTTAAATTAAATCAACATAAAAAACACAATATATACATTCTATATCAATATAGATCAATATATACATTATATATCAATATAGATCAATACAGTCTGCAGGGATACAGTCCGTAAGCACAAATGATTGTATTTCTTTATGGAAAAAAAAAAAAAAAAACGGTCCCCAGCTACAAAAAGGTTGGGGACCACTGCCTTACGGGGTTGCGCAGGGTGCTGGAGCCTATCTCAGCTGCACTCGGGTGGTAGGCGGGGTACACCCTGGACAAGTCGCCACCTCATCACAGGGCCAACACAGATAGACAGACAACATTCACACTCACATTCACACACTAGGGCCAATTTAGTGTTGCCAATCAACCTATTCCCAGGTGCATATTTAAAAAAAATAATAATTAAGGTACACTTATTACCTGCGATTAAAAGTTAACTTTAGACAAAATGCGACTAATCCCGATTAAATATTAAACATTTTTGACCCAACTTAAACATAAAATGCTAAAAAAATACTTTATTATCGCCCATTTGCATGTCTCCTGCCAAAGCAGGACCAATCTGGCGCCCTAGGCAAGATTTTAGGTGGCGCCCCCCCACATCGGCAGTGAAGTGTATATACTCACAAGAAACCGAATAGCTTTGTCTTTGACCTTTTTTTTAACTTAAAGAAAGCAAATTAACAATCAGAATAGTTAACAAGATGAAAAAAAATATGGATAAATAAATGAATACAAAAAATAAAAAATGAATATATGAAATACAATATTTTTTACATACATAAACACAAAATAAAACGTGTCAACAAGTTGCATAAAATAAATTAAAAATACAATATAAATAAGGCACTGCACAAAACAAGATATCAAACCAGTATGACTTTAACAACTATATTACAAAAAAGGGGATCCTACAGAGTTCTCTATTTGTGCTTTTTAATATTGCATTAACTAGAATGACTTACAAATTACTGTACACCAGGGAGTATTGTAATTACCTAACGTTACATTATTATTTTCCATAACAATTTAGCCCCCTCCACAATATTAACCCGACGTTAAAACAGAACTAGCTATTTATTGATTAGCAATTGCCGAATCATGTAACATTAGTTTAATGCTAAAAATACAGGTTACTATCACATTCTGTAACAGACAAATAATTTAATGTAGGCTAACGTTACCTACCTGCTACCTCTGTCTTTTTCTCGTTTCTCCCCTTCTTTTCTCCCCTGGGCACCTGACAGTTTTGGCCGTTTTGACATCTTGTGTTGATTTTTTTTTATGTGGTGACGTCCAAAAAGAGTCATGATACGGGAAGGGAGGGGGCGCACCGTGCCGGGGGAGGGGGGGCGTAATGTTGTAACAAATAATATTTCTATTAAATAGGCTGTACTTTGCATTTTAATTAACGTGGGATTATTTTATGTATTTAGAAATAATAGTACCAACTTTTTTTTTTTTTTTTTTTTTTTTTCCTCCAACATTTGTGGCACTGGCGTGGCGCCCCCTGATGGACGGCACCCTTAGCATTTGCCTATACGGCCTATGACACGGGCCGGCCCTGTGCCAAAGGCACGGATAAATGTGCATTGGTTTGTTTTGGTTTCTGGTATGTCGACCTCTGCTTATGTCAATGTCAGTCAGCTAGCCTGAGAAGCGTGAAGTTATGTTCTGTATTTTCGTCGGATCAATTACTTTTTATTAACTCTTTTTTTTAAACTCTTCCTCGTATGCATTTTCAGGGATTCAAGTGATGCTTTGCCTCACATTCATCCTGTCTCTGCCATGTAAAACAGACCCTTACAAATATCTCGGGGAGCACTGTTGCGTCGTCACACACGCTCAGTCTCTTTGGCGGTGGGCATTGTTTCAATTAATGTTGACTAGCACTCAGCCACTGTCTTTATTTGGACAGTGATTTATTGAAGTGAGGACATTGACTGTGGAATTAATTTTGGAAATGATGAGAAGTCACGAGTGACATCTCTTTTCTTAATCATTATTTTGCAGACTGCCACAGGGTTTCCATTTGTAAAATGAGTACAAAGTAAACCTTTATAATAGTGTATAACATAAGCATGCACAAACAATTTTGCCACAGATCACTCACGTAACTACCATATATGTAAGACTGCATGGAAGTGAATATACTTACTGTGTACTACACAGTAAATCTACTTTTTGCATACAGTGCATCCGGAAAGTATTCACAGCGCTTCACTTTTTCTACATGTTATGTTAAAGGCCTACTGAAACCCACTACTACCGACCACGCAGTCTGATAGTTTATACATCAATGATGAAATCTTAACATTGCAACACATGCCAACACGGCCAGGTTAACTTATAAAGTGCAATTTTAAATTTCCCGCTAAACTTCCGGTTGAAAACGCCTTTGGATGATGACGTATGCGCGTGACGTAGCCAGTGAAACAGAGGTATGGATAACCCATTGAAGCCAATACAAATTAGCTCTGTTTGCATCTCATTATTCCACAGTATTCTGCACATCTGTTTTGGTGAATCTGTTGCAATTTGTTCATCGCATTATGGAGAAAGAAGCTGAGCAAGCAAAGAAGAAAGTTGTTGGTGCGAAGCGGAGTATTTTGCGAGGGAAGTCAGCAACACAACACAGCCGGTGTTTCATTGTTTACATTCCCGAAAGATGCAGTCAAGATCGAAGAACTCGGACAACAGAGACTCTTACCAGGAGGACTTTGACTTCGATACACAGACGCCTGTAGAGAACTGGGACAACACATACTCTTACCAGGATTACTTTGATTTGGATACACAGACGCCGACGCGGTACCGTGAGTACGCAGCTGCGCTTCCAAACATTTGATCACTGGCCTGTACGTGCGTGTCACGTACGTAACTTTGGTTAAATATATAAGCTTTATGAACCTTGGGTTAGGTGAATGGTCCTTTGGGCTGTGTGATTGTGTGTGTTGTGCAGGTGTTTGAATTGTATTGGCGGGTTATATGGACGGGAGCTAGTAGCTAGTAGCTAGGAGCTAGCATAACAAACACCTAGGTGTTTTTATGCGGGATTAATTTGTGGCATATTAAATATAAGCCTGGTTGTGTTGTGGCTAATAGAGTATATATATGTCTTGTGTTTATTTACTGTTGTAGTCATTCCCAGCTGAATATCAGGTCCCACCCGCGCGCTTCCAAACATTTGATCGCTTGCCCGTACGTGTGTGTCACGTACGTAACTTTGGTTAAATATATAAGCTTTATGAACCTTGGGTTAGGTGAACGGTCCTTTGGGCTGAGTGATTGTGTGTGTTGTGCAGGTGTTTGAATTGTATTGGCGGGTTATATGGAGTTAGCATAACAAACACCTACGTGTTTTTATGCGGGATTAATTTGTGGCATATTAAATATAAGCCTGGTTGTGTTTTGGCTAATAGAGTATATATATGTCTTGTGTTTATTTACTGTTGTAGTCATTCCCAGCTGAATATCAGGTCACCCCCGGCTCTCACAGCATCTTCCCTATCTGAATCGCTTCCACTCCCCACTAGTCCTTCACTTGCACTTTCCTCATCCACAAATCTTTCATCCTCGCTCAAATTAATGGGGAAATCGTCGCTTTCTCGGTCCGAATCGCTCTCACTTCTGGCCGCCATCACTGTAAACAATAGGGAACTTTGCGGAAATGTTCAACTGACTATGTCACGCTAATTCCGGTAGGGGCAAGGCTTTTTTTTGTCAGATACCAAAAGTTGCGATCTTTATCGTCGTTGTTCTCTACTAAATCCTTTCAGCAAAAATATGGCAATATCGCGAAATGATCAAGTATGACACATAGAATAGATCCGCTATACCCGTTTAAATAAAAAAAAAATCATTTCAGTAGGCCTTTATAGCCTTATTCCAAAATGGAATACAGGCATTTTTGTCCTCAAACTTATAAAGACAATACTCCATAATAACAATGTGTCAAAGTTAATTTATTCCAATTTGGAATAAGCCTGTAGCATGACAAAATGTGGAAAAAAATTAAGCTATGTGAATACTTTCCGTGTGCACTGTAGTTCAGAGAAGCTAAAGGATTCTGGTAAATGGGTTATATTTCACTACATTTTCTATTCCATCTATACACTGCACAATATAACACAAAATGTACCTAATATGAATACTCAGGTGGTGAATGGCATGCTTGGCGGTTAAGTGTTTAGCATCATGCTCAAGTACACGTCATCCTGGGATCAAACCATAAACTTACAATACAGCTTACTCTACCTCCCGAGTCACAGCCGTACATGAGATGTATCAATTGCAAAGTTCAAGTGCACTTATTCATTCACTGAAATGCTCATTGACTTACATCTTCTTTACCAATGTCAGATATGTAATTGCACCACTTGTTCATTAATGTAAACAACTCAATGAGTGAGCCTGGTTTAACACTTTGTTGGACGTCAGGACAACCTAAAATCATCAGCCCGGAGGTTGGGTATTGGGCGCAGTTGGGTGTTCCAACAGGACAATGACCCCAAACACACGTCAAAAGTGGTCAAGGAATGGCTAAACCAGGCTAGAATTAAGGTTTTAGAATGGCCTTCCCAAAGTCCTGACTTAAACGTGTGGGCAATGCTGAAGAAACAAGTCCATGTCAGAAAACCAACACATTTAGCTGAACTGCACCAATTTTGTCAAAAGGAGTGGTCAAAAATTCAACCGGAAACGTGTGGATGGCTACCAAAAGCGCCTTATTGCAGTGAAACTTGCCAAGGAACATGTAACCAAATATTAGCATTGCTGTATGTATACTTTTGACACAGCAGATTTGGTCACATTTTCAGTAGACCCATAATAAATTCATAAAAGAACCAAACTTCATGAATGTTTTTTGTGACCAAAAAGTATGTGCTCCTATCACTCTGTCACAAAAAAATAAGAGTTGTAGAATGTATTCGAAACTTAAAACAGCCATGACATTATGTTCTTTACAAGTGTATGTAAACTTTTGATCGCGACTGTATGTGCTGCTTGGACCTAGGGTTGTACGATATACCGGTATTAGTATAGTACCGCGATACTAATGAATCATTTTATAGTACAGGTCCCGCACCTCCCCCGTGCCGAAGTCACGTCGTGACATTGCTGGTTTACGAGCAGACGAGCATGTTCGGTAGCGCACAATCATGGAGTACTTACAAACAGACACAGTATGTAGACAAAAAAGGGAGAACGGACACATTTTGGTTCGAAAAGTAACGATAAAGGTGAAGTTATAACACTAAAACGCCCTCAGGAAGAGGTGCTTTAAGACATGGCTAGCTAGATAGCTAGCGGCTAACGTCCATCCGCCATCGGCAGTGTTTTAGCTACTTCTAAATCACTAATCCTTGCCTCCATTGTGAAAAATAAAGTACAATTCTTACAAGTATCATGCCTGCAGGATAAGGAATAGCTAAGTAGCTAAACATCCTTCACTACACAACGTAGCTCACCGGCATTAAAATGTAAACAAACCCCATTGGTGGATCCACACCTAACATCCACTGTAATGATATCAAGTACAGGGACGTATATAGTTGATACTACTGTGATTACGTCAATATTTTTTGGCATTACAACATCTTCTTTCGTTTTTTTAAAATGTATATTATGTTTATAAACTCAGGAAATATGTCCCTGGACACATGAGGACTTTGAATATGACCAATTTATGATCCTGTAACTACTTGGTATCGGATTGACACCCAAATTTGTGGTATCATCCAAAACTAATGTAAAGTATCAAACAACAGAAGAATAAGTGATTATTACATTTTAACAGAAGTGTAGATAGAACATGTTAAAAGAGAAAATAAGCAGATATTAACAGTAAATTAACAAGTAGATTAATAATACATTTCCTACCACTTGTTCTTAATAATGTTGACAACATAAAAGAATGATAAATGATACAATATGTTACTGAATACGTCAGCAGACTAATTAGGAGCCTTTGTTTGTTTACTTAGTACTAAAGTTGTCTAGTATGTTCACTATTTTATTTAAGGATTTAACTGCAATAAGAAACATATTGTCACCAGGTATTGGGGACGAACCCCAAGATGCAGAGAAGGCAGGCTTGGTGTAGGAAAACATGATTTAATGTTAAAAAAAAAAGTAAAACACAAACCAGGAGCTAGGAATAGCCAAACTGAAAACAGGAACCAGCAAACAGAACAACTGGAAACAGCTAAAGGCTAACAAGATCTAGCTAACAGGAAAACACGAAACAAAAGAGCTAGGAGACAGCAAACTGTAAATAGCTATAAGGAACAGCTTACCGCAATGACGACAACGACAAGGACAGGTAGTTATGACATCAACAAGTATTAGTGACAATCACATCGACAATCAATACTCCAGCCCAGGCTGACTGGCAAGGCAGGTTTAAATAGCAGCTGGCTGATTGACACCAGGTGTGGCCAGGTGCCAATCAGCCACAGCTGAGGGAAAACAGCACTCAGGGAGAAAAGCAGGAAACAACCAAAATAAGATCGCTGACAGGAAACAAAGACAAACACAGAGGAAAAACTAAAACATAACCAAACTGTCAGGGACAAGCCTGACACATATGTTTAATGTACCCTAAGATTTTTTGGTGAAATAAAGCCAATAATGCAATTTTTTTGTGGTCCCCTTTATTTAGGAAAGTACCAAAAAGTATCAAAATAATTTTAGTACCGGTACCAAAATATTGGTATCGTTACAAAACTACTAGGACCATTATTTTCTCTATTAATTCGTAACACAGGCTTCACACATCAGAATAATAGGGCAAGCTGCAGTATGTGATCTATAATGCTGGGTTTTCATAGTGTTAAAAAAAAATCTAAATAAAAGAAAACATGGATTTTGAGGTAATTCATCAGTATCGCAACCACTGTGCAAGTGTTTTGGAAACATCGCTCCCAGGTGCGTGGTTTATTATATAGAGAGCAGATGTAGCTTGAAGGAACATTGCTATTTGAAAGTATTTAATTGGAGACTGCATTTCAAGACAGCCAGGCCTGCCGCTGGTTTTATTCTAATTGCCAGCAGCAATGCACTTAATGAAGCGAGTGGGGAAGAGTGTGGGTAAAGGAGTGAGAGTGACCAGGTTTCCAAGGCAACAGCAGCCGTAGCCAAGTAGCGTTTTCATCTTGAGGAAAAGGCTACAGGAGAGCAGTGTTTTCCTACTGTGCCTCCTGAAGTTCTATAATGAATACCGATACTGTAATAGTAATATTTGTTGAAATGTTACAAGGCTGAAAAACGGACACAAACCTGTGGAGTAATGCCTCGGAAATCGATTCCAGAAGCATATTTTGTGCAAAACCTCTGGATTTGACTCGAGTACTTTGAGCCTCACAAGCTCGAATGTGTCTTATATTTTGACAAAGATGGATGTTAAACATGGTGGGTCCTATTTTTTTTTTGGAAGGGACAGGTGCTGATGCTGTATGTCAACATATCTGTCACAACCTTTGAAGGACAGATTTCTGGTGTCTGTTGAAGTCTGTGTGGGCTTGTTGTTTTTGTAGTGTGGTAGATTACATATACACTGGAAAAACTCACAATCTCACCAAGTATATATTTACTTATTTTAGTCAAAATATCTAAACAAGCTTAACACAAGTCTCAAACTCCTGGATAGGAATTGTTCGGCGAGACATAAGAACTTGTTTCTAGCCAATAGATCTTATGAGGGGGAAAAAAATAATACTTATGAGCATCACACGTTTCTTATAAGACTCACAACTTCACAATACTATTTTTTATAGTTAATGATAAGTTTTAATTGCTAATTTCAAGATCACTTTAAAGTGTGTAAAGCTTAAATATGTCTTATTTCAAGAAATCTTACCAAGACAGTTTTAAATTGTTCCATTGGCAGATTTTTTTTTGCTCATTACATGCAAAAACTGCTTATATTATTTATTTTTCTTACTCTTTTTAAGAGGGACATTTTTCGAGTGTATGAGCCAGTAAAACTGCAGACATGTCATGATGTGTAATTATATAGTGTGGACAGTGGAACCTCTCAGTGTACAAACTTTTTGATTAGCGAACCACAAGCCCAATAAAACTATGCTTTTGTGTGCAAACCGTGTCTCAGTGTACGAACATTTTATCCACCTGTTGTGTGCCTTGTAGCGCAGCCATTTTGTGACCGGCAGCACATCCATTGTAGGCATGCTCATTAATCCCCAGTGCTCATTTAGTCAGCACAGTGCTGCTGTTAGTTACTGTTAAGTGTTTTTAGCCATTTTACAACATTTTTTTATGGACAAGCAATGTGCGGTTTGAAACATTCAAGAAGTATTTACAGCACTACCACCCCCTTTCTGCCCCCGCTGCACGCCAAGAAGATTAACGAACAAGGTAAAGTATTTTTTTTAATTTAAAATCATTGTAGCGACCTTGCTGTTAAAGTTAAAGAGTTTTGTGATTTCAAACTGTTAGTGCACCACAGTACTAGTGACATTGTGTGTGACTGTTGGCAGGGTGCATATATATAAAGACAGTTCAGCAAGTATTTTTTATTTATTTATTTTATTATCAAATCTATAATTGATGCATCACCTCTTTGTTATTTTTGTTTGAGATACAGTGCTCTATAGCGCTTTATATAAAAATTAACTTTACTAACAAACTGCTAACTACTCCGCGGCCGTGTGACAGACCGCCTGGACACCACATCAGCAGCTTCACGTGTGGGCAGGAGGCAAGACGTGGGTGGAGGAGAAGGCCTCAGCAGGAAGAGGAAGTTGTCAACTTTGGCAGGAAGACTGTGGAAGATGGAAAGTTGCTACTAGTTTCCAATGTTTGGAAAACAAAGTTTTTTCGATATCCAGGTATAAGCTCATGACAGCAAATAAGACTGGATGTTTTTTTTTGCCAGATTTTACAGAGTTTACTAAAGGCCTACTGATACCCACTACTACCGACCACGCAGTCTGATAGTTTATATATCAATGATGAAATCTTAACATTGAAACACATGCCAATACGGCCGGGTTAACTTATAAAGTGCAATTTTAAAATTCCTGCCACACTTCCGGTTGAAAATCTCCTTTGGATATGATTTATGCGCGTGACGTCATAAAATGCACGGAAGTGTTTGGGCCCTATTGGACACAAAAAACAAAGCTCTGTTTTCTTCGACAAAATTCCACAGTATTCTGGACATCTGTGCTGGTGAATCTTTTGCAATTTGTTTAATGAACAATGGAGGCTGCAAAGAAGAACGTTGTAGGTGGGATCGATCGGTGTCTTAGCGGCTAAGTACAATACTTATAGCAACACAACAAGGACTACTTACCCTGATAGAAGACGCCTAGCTGATGCTTGCCGCCAAACCCACGGATGAAGTCCTTCGTCGCGCCGTTGATCGCTGGAACGCAGGTGAGCACGGCTGTAGATGGGAAGATGAGGGCTGGCTGGCGTAGGTGGAGCGCTAATGTTTTATCATAGTTCTGTGAGTTCCGGCTGCTAAGTTGCTAAATTAGCCTTAGCGTCGTTAGCAACAGCATTGTTAAGCCTTACCAGGCTGAGAATTTTTAACCGTGTAGTTACATGTACATGGTTTAATAGTATTTTTGCTCTTCTGTCTATCCTTCCAGTCAGGGGTTTATTTATTTTGTTTCTATCTTCATTTGAGAACGATGCTAGCACGTTAGCTCAGTAGCTGAGTGTGTCACCGATGTATTGTCTTGGAGATAAAAGTCACTTTAAATGTCCATTTCGCGTGCTCGACTCTCATTTTCAAGAGGATATAGTATCAGAGG
Source organism: Entelurus aequoreus (assembly GCF_033978785.1). NCBI lineage: Eukaryota > Metazoa > Chordata > Actinopteri > Syngnathiformes > Syngnathidae > Entelurus > Entelurus aequoreus. Next base: position 39,697,953 of record NC_084735.1, read on the forward strand.
TGGTTTAAAATACAAATCCGTGATACACAATAGAAAAAGGAGAGATTACATAGTTCTGTGAGTTCCGGTTGCTAAGTTGCTAAATTAGCCTTAGTGGCGTTAGCAACAGCATTGTTAAGCCTTACCAGGCTGAGAATTTTTAACCGTGTAGTTACATGTACATGGTTTAATAGTATTTTTGCTCTTCTGTCTATCCTTCCAGTCAGGGTTTTTTAAAATTTTGTTTCTATCTTCATTTGAGAACGATGCTAGCACGTTTGCTCAGTAGCTAAGTGTGTCACCGATGTATTGTCTTGGAGATAAAAGTCACTTTAAATGTCCATTTCGTGTGCTCGACTCTCATTTTCAAGAGGATATAGTATTCGAGGTGGTTTAAAATACAAATCCGTGATACACAATAGAAAAAGGAGAGAGTACATAGTTCTGTGAGTTCTGGTTGCTAAGTTGCTAAATTAGCCTTAGTGGCGTTAGCAACAGCATTGTTAAGCCTTACCAGGCTGAGAATTTTTAACCGTGTAGTTACATGTACATGGTTTAATAGTATTTGTGCTCTTCTGTCTATCCTTCCAGTCAGGGTTTTTTTTAATTTTGTTTCTATCTTCATTTGAGAACGATGCTAGCACGTTAGCTCAGTAGCTAAGTGTGTCACCGATGTATTGTCTTGGAGATAAAAGTCACTTTAAATGTCCATTTCGCGTGCTCGACTCTCATTTTCAAGAGGATATAGTATCCGAGGTGGTTTAAAATACAAATCCGTGATACACAATAGAAAAAGGAGAGAGTACATAGTTCTGTGAGTTCCGGTTGCTAAGTTGCTAAATTAGCCTTAGTGTCGTTAGCAACAGCATTGTTAAGCCTTACCAGGCTGAGAATTTTTAACCATGTAGTTACATGTACATGGTTTAATAGTATTTTTGCTCTTCTGTCTATCCTTCCAGTCAGGGGTTTATTTATTTTGTTTCTATCTTCATTTGAGAATGATGCTAGCACGTTAGCTCAGTAGCTAAGTGTGTCACCGATGTATTGTCTTGGAGATAAAAGTCACTTTAAAAGTCCATTTCGCGTGCTCGACTCTCATTTTCAAGAAGATATAGTATCTGAGGTGGTTTAAAATACAAATCTGTGATCTACAATAGAAAAAGGAGAGTGTGGAATCCAATGAGCCAGCTTGTACCTAAGTTACGGTCAGAGCGAAAAAATATACGTCCATCACTGCCTCTCAAGTCCTCCACTGTAACGTTCCTCATCTATGAATCTTTCATCCTCGCTCAAATTAATGGGGTAATCGTCACTTTCTCGGTCCGAATCTCTCTCGCTCCATTGTAAACAATGGGGAATTGTGAGGAATACTAGCTCCTGTGACGTCACGCTACTTCCGGTACAGGCAAGGCTTTTTTTATCAGCGAGCAAAAGTTGCGAACTTTATCGTCGATTTTCTCTACTAAATCCTTTCAGCAAAAATATGGCAATATCGCGAAATGATCAAGTATGACACATAGAATGGATCTGCTATTCCCGTTTAAATTTAAAAAAATCATTTCAGTAGGCCTTTAAGGTAATTGCTGGGAATTTCAATTAAAAAAAAAATGTTGGAATGAAAAGCGATTCTTATACTTAACGATTCTTAATCGATGAAAAAAAATATTTAAAAAAAGATATAATTTAAAAAAAAAAATCAATATTGTTGATGTAGATGCCCATATCTGCGGTATTGTCCAGGGTGTACCCCACCTTCCGCCCGAATGTAGCTGAGAAAGGCTCCAGCGACCCCCCGTGACCCCAAAAGGGACAAGCGGTAGAAAATGGATGGATAGATGGATATCCGCGGTACAGATTTATTTTAGAAAAGAGAAGTGTTGGATACTTCTCTTGTTGTTTTATTTGTACCTAGAAAAGAGAAATGTTGGATACTTCTCTTGTTGTTTTATTTGTATTTGACTTTATTAAATGTATGGGTATAATTTTATTAAACAAAACCAGTTTTCCTTTAAGTAATATAAAAACATTTCAGCGCTGTCTATTTTATGGAGGAATAAAGTTAATCATAAAACTGGCACCAAATGTTATTAAAAAGTATTGATTTTGAATCGAGAATCTCATTACCGCCAAGAATCGAAATGTGTGGTGCCCAAAGATTCACAGCCCTCCTATTTGCTATGCCAGCTTGTGGCAAGTAACTAAATGTATGCTCGCAACTTAAACCATAACCTCTTTATAGGAAGTGTCTCATATTTAAGTTTTCCTGTCGTGAATTTGGTCTTGACTAAAACATCTGAGATTAGATGTGGAGTTTTTCGTCATATTTGAGATGATATCAATAATTCAAGATTTCATGTAATCGATTCATGTTTGCCCTTTTACATGATGAATATGGCACGGCACCAAACAATAAGCAAAGCCTCATATCAGAAAAACTAAAGTATCTCTCCTATTGTTTGATATGCATTTAAAAGGGGAACTGCACTTTTTTGGGGGAATTTTGTCTATCGTTCGCAATTATAAAGAGAGACAAGAAGCTTTCTAACATGTAAAAATTGACTCATCCTACGTGGCTAACAATGCAGCTCATAGGAGTACTCTATTCTATCTCTAAATCCTTTTAAAAATGCATTAAAAAAAATGTCAACAATAGTTCATTTATTAAGTTAAAGTTAAAGTACCAATTATTGTCACACACACACTAGGTGTGGTGAAATTTGTCCTCTGCATTTGACCCATCCCCTTGATCACCCCCTGGGAGGTGAGGGGAGCAGTGGGCATATTTATGATCCGTAACTTGTATAATAACCAAACTGTAGCTACATTGTTATTGTAAGAGCGAACACTGAGGAACTCTTTTTCTAGTGCGGTAACACATCGCCATGCTAGGGTATTAGCCGTAAAAGCTGACTACGGCAAGCGATAAGTTAGCTTCTGCGTCCGCATGAAACACGTTTGAGTTTGTAATGTACAACACTGTGATAGGACACCAATATGTACTGACTGAAGAACATGAACAATCATATTACAGAGTCTCTAAAGTATTAGCCCACTTTTCACGTTGTGTTTGTACACAGCTGAGCTAGCCAGAGAGTGTATGCAGAGTAGTTGTAGAAACACGAATGACGTGCTGCGTGTATCATGATCGACATTAAAGTGACTTACCTAATGGATAGTTGTTTGTCTGGTCCAGCTGGCCAGGGTCGTTTCCTGTTGATTTTGGGTAAGCAATCCATTTACGTCGAAATAGCTTGTCTCCAAGTTCCACATTTATCGCGTTGTCCCTTTCACCTCACTTCCGCCTGTTCCAACGTCTCACCCTCTTCTTCGTGCTGGCTTCTATAGGCAGCAGTTCATCCTCAGTATATTCAGCTTAAAAAAATATAAGGTTGTGAATCCTCTTTTGTCCAAAATTAGTCGTCTTTGTTGTCTGTTACCAAGTCTGCCATGATTAGAAACACACACTCGTGTTTGATTCCGGAAGTAGGAACACAAGTTGTTGCCAAAAGTCAGACATGTGCTGCTACGGAAAAATAAATCAATGGGCGGAAAAAATCAGTCCCGGAAATGATTAAAATTAGCAAAATACTGTAAATATTGAACATATTAAAATATTGTTATAAACGTGTGTGTTACTACATCATATAAATACTTGCAATGTGTGTACAAAACGTTGCTGGAGGGTTTTGAAGTTGTTTTAGAAGGCTTTGAAGGATACAACACTGACTCCCATTAGCCGCATCTTTTCAGCGTTTTTTTATCATCTTTAAAATCCTAAAAAAAATACATGTGTTCTTGTCTCTCATATTGATTGTGAACGATAGGCAACATTATTTAAAAAAGTGCAGTTCACCTTAAAGAAAAAAAACAAAACAGTGTGAATTATATTTATATAACACTTTTTCTATTGTGACTCAAAGCTTCCGCTTATCCGAGGTCATGTTGTGGGGACAGAACCCAAGCAAGGAAGCTCAGACTTCCCTCTCCCCAGCTACTTAGTCCAGCTCCTCCAGGGGGATATTGAGGCGTACCCAGGCCAGCCGAGAGACATAGTCTCCCCAACCTGTCCTGGGTCTTCCCCGTGGCCTCCTACTGGTCCGATTTTCCCTAAACACTTTGAGAGGCGTCCGGGTGGCATCCTGACCAGATGCCCGAACCACCTCATCTGGCTCCTCTCGATGTGAAGGAGGTCGGCTTTACTCTGAGGTCCTTCCGGATGACAGAGCTTCTCACCCTATCTCTAAGGGAGAGCCCCGCCACCCAACGGAGGAAACTCATTTTGGCCGCTTTTACCCGTGGTCTTGTCCTTTCGGTCAAAACCCAAAGCTCATGACCATAGGTGAGGACAGGGATGTAAATCGACCAGTAAATTGAGAGCTTTGCCTTCCGGCTCAGCTCCTTCCTCACCACGACGGATTGATGCAGGGTCTGCATCACTGCAGACGCCGTACCGATTCGCCTGTTGATCCACTCTCCCCATCAACTTGAATTCCTCCACTTGGGGCAAGATCTCTTCCCCAACCCAATGATGGCACTCCACCCTTTTCCCATGAAACCTATTATCTACATCTTTAAGCTCCATTTAAACCAGTGCGGGTGGCACTGGGAGCAGGTGGGCAAAGTGTCTTGGCCAAAGACACATTGACGGTGACTATGATGACGAAAGCAGGAGTCGGACCCTCGAGTTGCTGGCACAGCCTCTCTACCAACCGAGCCACGCCGCCTCTTGAAGACATAGTCAGAGACATACTATAAAAAGCATAAAACTCCTAGCATGTTTTTCCACCTTATATTTTTTAAATTCCCCTGCAGGAATTGTAATCTTAAAAGTTTTCTCTTCACTTTTAGGTTTATGCATGCACACGTCCCTTTAGTCTCATTTCTTTATATAGGCAAGGGGTGGGCGTTTTTCCCTATGTTAATTAGGATTAGCAGGCACACACCTACAAAGAAATGAATTCCATATCTCCAATGCTGCCTGAATGCTCCATAAATCTGATTTCGGAATGAAAAATGGTTATTGGTAGATGAGTTGTGTTGGTTGCAGTATTCACTTTCATCTACGTTTATGATGGTTAACCTTACGGCAACTCCATATTTTACAGCATATAAGCTACTACAGCACGGCAGTGTAAAAAGAATATGAGCTATAAAACAGAATTAGAAGTCAGGAAGCTCAAGAGTTATAAGCGCAGTTATTGACTGGTTTTAACATCTTTAATTTATCATCATCTCCGTCCCATCTTTATCGGATTGTCAATTACCACATGGTTCCGGGTCTCACTCACACAATTCTCAGCGACGACCCTGAATACCAAAACACGGCCATGAGTCAAAAAGCAGATAATAACCATAATACTGAGACAGCACATCCCTCATTTGAGAGGGTCTCCGGGAGAACATTGACACATTAATAATTGATAGATAGAAAGCCAGCACTACACAGCAATTCTAAAAAGCCTGGTGCTTGCCATGGGAAAAATTCCCAGCAGCAAAAAGGTCTTCAAGGTGCCAGTTATGTCATTCTTAACCACAAAAGGGAAGTGATAGGCTGGAATACAATAATAGACTAATACATAAGAAAAGTGTGCCCCTTGTCCTCCAGAGTAGAAATATCCTCATGCATAAGGAACCGTTTTTGAGAGGGTGGACGTCATATTCACTAATGCATTAAATGTACTATTAGTTATGTGACTGGGACTGTACAAGATTAAAAGCAGGAAACAACCAATAAGAAATATAAACCAGGACAGACGTCGCCATTTCCGATGGAAGATAATTCGTAGAGAAGCATTAGAGGTTGGGCTTATGAAGAAACCAATGTTGTAAAATACTATTGAGTAAGAAAAAATAACATATGCATCACTCTCACAGAAATTTCCCAAATATTACATTTCATGAGAGTTGATCGTGACAGAGTAAACACATTTTATGCTGCTTGTAAAACATTATTTTAGAAGGCAAATTCCGGAAAAAATAATCTAAACATATATATATATATATAAATATAAACATATATATATATATATATATATATATATATATATATATATATATATATATATATATATATATATATATATATATATATATATATATATATACTGTTTTTTATATGATTGCATATACCTCAGTACTTTGTGATACAAGTTCAATAGGTTCTGTGATGCAGCTTGTACCTCGAAAAACTTGTCATATAAAATAAATCAATTTAGTCGGTGCTTGCCCCTTAAAAACACCAAAATGTTAACATGTAATGTGCATTTTTTTTAATCTAGACAACATACTGTATGAAAACATTACAACATAATGTACCCCAAACCAGAACAGTACTTTTATTAAGAAATATTAATGTTCAGCTTGTACCTAAACATGCTGCAAAGATTTCCCTATGCCTCCTGTGCCTGGTTGCTTTTTTGTAAAACTTCCCTGCTGCATTATGATAATGCAGCAGGTAAAAAAAAAAAAAAAAAATTACCTGCACTTACTTCTCCTGCTGTCTCTGCACCCTGGGGTCCAGACCAACAACGCCAACAAAGATCATAACAGTTGTGTCCTATGGTCATGTCAACACGTCAAAAAAAAGATATATATAATTCTGTTATTATATTATTTACACAACGTGAAGTCAGTATTAAAAGCCGCTACTTTTTTCCTATGCTTTGCACCCTGTGGCTAATAAAACAGTGCGGATAATTAATGGATGTGTCTTCGCTGGTCACAAAGCAAACAATTTTGATTAAACCGTCATTCAAAGACACTTAAATGGTGTGTTGTTTGTGCTATGACACCGTCTTTTAGACAAGTTCTCTCACTGGGTGATTGCCAACAAATGTTTCCTGCTGTTTAAAGTTTTGAATCGGAAGTAAAAGTGCCGTGCTGTCTTCTAATAATCCATAGCGTTTCTACTCGTATGGATTCTTCATTCATATCTCCAAGCAACATTTGTAAGTTTTACAGCATAACTTATACACTATACTTACAAATCCATCCCATTTATATACACAATCACAACTGCATGCAAAGTCTAAACACTAGAATACACTACGGTACAGTACTTGCAAATGAGACACAAGTGTAAGAAAAGAAGATAACTGAACAGTACACTCAGTTTTTGATCAAAAAAACTGTATTTTTTTCCAATAAATACATTTATCAACACATTTAAACAGACACAAAAGTAGCAAAATTCAAATCCGAAATCGATTCCCAGTTACCGAAAATTACTACCAGTATCAATTCAAATGGACCCTGCTTGTTGCCATTTGATTTTTTAAATAAACTGCAGAACACAAATTAAACAAAAAAGATTGGGAACTAAAAAGAAAAAATGGGAGTGGAAGTCATTTTACCAGGACTGCGACAGGACAAGATGTATTTTTCTGTGGGAGTGGCACAGGACAGAAGTAAAAAATCCACTAGTGAGTAGAGCCTTGGAAAATAAAAAAAATGGTAGAAGTTATGATAAATACCATTTTTGAGCTATGAATCACAAGAAGTAGCATTCGACTCCTTAGCATTTTTCTACACCCATCCCAGTGCAAGACACTGATAGCTACACAGCAAGCTGTCTCTCTCATCCCTAGTCAGTCATGTTTACATAATATTGATTGGGCTCTCTCCACTCCTTACAAAGTAAGGCAGGCTAGGATAAGAGGTATGTGCTCCCTATTCCATATGACTTGGATGAAAGAGATACTAATTAGACCTGAACTCAAGTGGTATTGTAATAGCGCTCTTAATTGCATCTATAAGTCCAGCATTGTAAATGTCAGGATGTGCAGTTTGCAGATGCACCCCCTTTTTCCTGCAGTGGCTCTCACCCGGTGGACCGATCGACAATCTTCTTGAGGCGTATTTCCAAAGAGAAACATGATTTAAAGGCCTACTGAAATTATTTTTTTAAATTTAAACGGGAATAGCAGATACTTGATCATTTCGTGATATTGCCATATTTTTGCTGAAAGGATTTAGTAGAGAAAATCGACGATAAAGTTCGCAACTTTTGCTCACTGATAAAAAAAACCTTGCCCCTACCGGAAGTAGCGTGACGTCACAAGCGGTAGTACTGCTCACAATTCCCCGTTGTTTACAATGGAGCGAGAGATATTAGGAGCGAGAAAGTGACGATTACCCCATTAATTTGAGGGAGGATGAAAGATTTGTGGATGAGGAACGTTAGAGTGACAGACTAGAATGCAGTTCAAGAGATATCTTTTTTAGCTCTGACCGTAACTTAGGTACAAGCTGGCTCATTGGAATCCACACTCTCTCCTTTTTCTATTGTGGATCACGGATTTGTATTTTAAACCACCTCGGATACTATATCCTCTTGAAAATGAGAGTCGAGAAGGCGAAATGGACATTAACAGTGACTTTTATCTCCACGACAATACATAGACGAAGCTCTTAGCATGAGCTAACGTGATAGCATCTGTCTCAAATGCAGATAGAAACAAAAATAATAAATCCCTGACTGGAAGGATAGACAGAAGATCAACAATACTACTATCAGGAGACACCGAACCAAACACTGGACATGTAAATACTCGGTTATTGTGTATTCGACGCCTGTCGAAGCCTAGCAATGCTGTTGCTAGCGACGCTAACTTAACAACAGGACCTCGTCAGAGCTATGATAAAAACCTTAGCGCTTCACCTATGCCAGCCAGCCCTCCTCCGCTCATCAACACCCGTGCTCACCTGCGTTCCAGCGATCGACGATGCGGTCGGTGGCCCGGAGACGTAGGAAGTCAAGGTGAGTTCGCCGCTAGCGCGTCTTCTATCCAACAAAGTCCTCCTTGTTGTGTTGCTACAGCCAGCCGCATACACCGATCCCACCTACAACGTTCTTCTTTGCAGCCTCCATTGTTCATTAAACAAATTGCAAACGATTCACCAACACAGATGTCCAGAATACTGTGGAATTGTGTCCAAAAGGGTCCAAACACTTCCGTGGACCTCGCGACGTCACGCGCATACGTCATCCTGCAAAGGCGTTTTGAACCGGAAGTTCCCCGGGAAATTTAAAATTGCACTTTATAAGTTAACCCGGCCGTATTAGCATGTGTTGCAATGTTAAGATTTCATCATTGATATATAAACTATCAGACTGCGTGGTCGGTAGTAGTGGGTTTCAGTAGGCCTTTAAATGAAATCAGCCCTCCTTTGAGTCAAACAGCAGCATTTGGTGTCATTGGAATAAAGAAGAAAACGTACTGGACATTTTAAGTCAGTGTACTGGACAGCTGTGTCTGTTTGATTGGCAGTAGCTGGCGGCCCGCCACGTTGCCCCCCCTTGCTGCAGCTGCAACTTATGGCATGGGCCGGCGGCGTACTGCTAGTGGGTATTAGGAAGAACAATGACAGACCCGCGTTCGACAGGACCGACGTGACATCTGCACGTACATTTTACATGCTGTGTTTATGTGCTGCAACAGAGAGGCTTATTAGCTAACGAGCCTTCAAACTGACACCAACGGTGCACTTTTGTTTGGTGTGTGATTCAGCAGCACGTGTGTTGCTCTTTGTTTGGCGGTTCAGCACAAAAGGATAATAGAGGTTGTGTTTTTTTGGTGTCAGGCGTCACGCTCATTGTCGCCGCATGCTCTGCCCATGACATGCTTTGTTATTACTTGGGGAGAATTGATTCACTCAAGCAAAATAAGGCACCATTTCATGGAATTTTGGCAAACTAGCAAATTAATTCAAATTCCATGTTCCCCCTGTGGGTTTATTGTTTTCCAAATGACAAATCAAGGAATATACACTAATCCATTTGTAGAAAAAAATCTATTTAGAAGAGCAAGTTTGGTTTTGTTTGGAAATTGTGTTCTCTTGGTTCACTACGTTCTCATCAGGGGGAACCCGAGCTGTGACAAGTAAAGATAGACTGTATCCTTCATAGAAAAAAAATATTGGGACTTCTTTCAGGCTGAGGATGGTCCACTTGGATGCTTTTCATCATCCATCTCATTTGGAGGAAACCATGCATTGCAATCAAATGCCACACAACTTGGCTGAAGGTGAAAGTTTTGTATGACCAAAGGTCTCGCTGGTCATTTTCTAACAAAGCTTTCAATGGGAGAGGAAATAAAACAGTCTTTTAGGTGGCCTTGTAAACCAAAATGATTTTATGCAAGAAGAAATGCCATGTTCAGAATGTGGACAGTAACAATTATTGTGTCAGGGCTGCCAAAAATAACGAGTTAACTCATGTGATTAATTTAAAATATATTGCATTAATTATGTACTGTATATAAGAAGATAAATCACACAATTTATCTTTTTTTTAATTTTTATTAATCAATCCAACAAAATAATGCACAATAATACCATAATAATACAATTCCAATTCCAAAACCAAACCCGACCCAGCAACATTCAGAGCCGCAATCAACAGAGCAATTGAGAGGACACACAAACATGACACAAAACAATCCAAAAGTAGTCAAACAAAAATGAATAATATCAACAACAGTATCAATATTACTAAGAATTCCAGCATAGCAGTGATTACAAATCCCTCATTGACATTATCATCACAGCCATTTATCTTGACCACATGTGCTCCTTTACCTTGACTGTGAAGGTTGCCTGAAAGGTGTGGGTTGTTATACGGTCAGTGATCAGGTTAATGCATATGCCAACGCAAAAATGAGTGAAGGAGACTCCAACTAGTGAGCTCGCTTGTAAATTGTTCTTCAAAATACAACCTGATGGGTCTTTAGCTAAAACTGTTACAGAGTTTTGAGGAAATAAATGATGGGCATTCACGGAAAAACATAAACAAAAATGTTCCTGTATGGCATTCTGACAATAACATTGCATTTGTGTTCACATGCGTCACTTCCTGTCAATGAGAAAGGACGCAAAGAAAAAAGCTCCGCTTCTACTACCGGAGTTTTTGTTAAGTATGAAGATTTTGACCACTGATTTGACCACTGATTTGCGATCACAGCCACAGGAGAGTCACCTGGCATCTTCGATCTGATTTTGGTCAGTTGAGAGGCACTGATACGCTGAAATAAGGCGAGTGGAAGAGCCGTTAGCCTCAAGCCAAAGGCGCCTCCCGCAGTTCAAAGCGGTTGCCTAGCAACCAAAAGTTACGGCGAGTTTACAGCTGTTTTAAAGTGATCCCGACGTCGCAGAGTGATATAAGTTGACAGGCTGACACCTCAAATTGATCTCTGAACGGCGCAAGGTACGAAATTGTTGAAAAAACAAGTTAAAAGTGCCGCAAGTCGCTATAGAAGTAACTGCCCTTAAGACATAAGAGGCGCTGACGTCAGTGACTGCCGCGATGCCAAAAGGATTGACTGGAAAGACTGATTTGAAGCTGGGCACAGGACATGATGGGATTCAAGAAGGGATACTACAAAAAACACTCCAGGAATTTAAAGAAGAAATGATAGAAACATTGGAAGAATTGATGGATGGATGGAAAGAGGATATGAAAGAAATGAAAGAAGAAATTAAAGAAATGAAAAAATAGAACAACTCCAGAAATAAAGAAGCCACTGAAATGAGCAAACAAATGAAGATCCTTCAAGAAGACAACAACATGCTGAGGAACATCATAGATGAAATGGATCAGGATAAACGAATGAATGATATCATTGTGACAGGGCACCGAATTAAACCAAGATCCTATGCGAAAGCTGTGAATAATGAAGGTGAACCAGATGAAATGGATATGGTCTCAGCAGATACATGGATACAACTCAGTAACAAGCAGAGAAAGAATAATCAACCATGGATGACAAAAGGATTAAAAAATGCTTGTAAGAAGAAGAATACACTATATAGAACATTTATAGCACAAAGAACTATAGAGGCAGAAATTAAGTACAAAAAGTATAAAAACAAGTTAACAGACATACTACGATCATGTAGAAAAGAATATTACAGTGAATTATTGGACAGGAACAAAAATAATATGAGAGCAACATGGGGCATCCTCAATAGCATTATTAAAAATGGAACTAAGAGGGACTACCCTCGATACTTCTTAGATGAAAATAAAAAAAATGACAACATAAAGGAAGTAGTTGAAAGCTTTAATAATTATTTTGTAAATATTGGACCAAAATTGGAAGAAAGGATTCCAGACCCAGTTCCAATTGAGGACTGTAATGATACCATAGAGCGAAATCCCAACTCCATGTTCCTCAGTAATGTGACACAGGAGGAAATAGTTACAATCGTGAAAAAATGTTAATCTAAGACTTCAACTGATTGTAACGGAATTGATATGGAAACGATAAAAAAGGTTATTGAAGAGATCTCAGGACCATTAATGTATATTGGTAACCTATCATTTCAAACAGGTACATTTCCAAACAAAATGAAAATAGCTAAAGTTGCACCAATTTATAAGACTGGAGACAAACATCAATTTACAAATTATAGACCTATTTCTCTACTTCCACAATTTTCTAAAATCATTGAAAAACTGTTCAATAACAGATTAGAAAGTTTCATAAATAAAAATAGAATACTCGAAGAGAACCAATATGGATATAGAGCTAATGTTTCAACTTCAATGGCTTTAATTGAAATTACAGAAGAAATTACCAATGCAATAGATAGTAAAAAATGTGCGGCAGCGGTTTTTATGGATCTAACTAAAGCATTTGACACAATTAATCACAATATTTTAATCAAAAAACTAGAACGATATGGCATCAGAGGGTTAGTCTTAAACTGGATAAGAAGTTATCTAACGAACAGGAAAAAATACGTGAAGCTAGGCGAACACACGTCTACAACGCTAAATATATCCTGTGGTGTACCTCAGGGATCAATACTAGGACCAAAATTATTCAATCTCTATATAAATGACATTTGTAAAGTTACAAAAGATTTAAAGTTAGTATTATTTGCGGATGATACAACAGCGTTTTGTTCAGGAGAGAACACACAGGAGATAGTACAAATAATAACAGAAGAAATTAACAAATTAAAAAGATGGTTTGACAAAAACAGACTATCGTTGAATTTTAGTAAAACTAAAATAATGCTATTTGGTAACAGTAGAAGAGAAAGTCAAACACAAATACAAATAGACGGAATAGAAATTGAAAGAGTAAACGAAACCAAATTTCTAGGTATAATGATTGATGATAAATTGAACTGGAAATCTCACGTAAAAAATATACAACATAAAGTTGCAAGAAACACGTCAATAATGAATAAAGCAAAACATGTTCTAGACCAAAAATCCCTTCATATTCTCTACTGCTCACTAGTGTTACCATATCTGAGCTACTGTGTAGAAATTTGGGGAAATAATTACAAAAGTACACTTCATTCATTAACGGTGTTACAAAAAAGATCAGTTAGAATAATACATAATGTTGGATATAGAGAACATACAAACCCTTTATTTATTGAATCAAAAATACTGAAATTCCACGACATAGTGAATTTGCAAACAGCTAAAATTATGCACAAAGCAAACTATAACCTGCTACCCAAGAATATACAACAATTCTTCTCAAAAAAAGAGGAGAAATATAATCTTAGAGAAAAACGTAATGTAAAACATTTGTTTGCACGTACAACACTTAAGACCTTCAGTATATCAGTATGTGGAATTAAATTATGGAATGGATTAAGCAAAGCAATTAAACAATGTACTAATATGATACACTTCAAGAAACTCTTCAAACTTAAAGTGTTTACAAAGTACAAAGAAGAGGAACCATGACAAACATTCTCAATTTATTTAATCCATCCATTCATTCATTCTTAAAGTAATCTTATTTATCTCATCATATGAAATATGACTTACTTCACCAATTATTATTATTAAATTCTTACTATTATTTATTTATTTATTTTTATTGTGATTACTTATGGAGTTTATTGTGAAAAAATTGTGAACAGGAAGTGAACAAAAAGTTTTGCAACTGTTATGTAAAGAAAAGGGGTAGGATTAAATAAGCTCTGCTTCTTCCTACTCCTTTTCGAACATGTTGAAAAGAAACTGGAAATTGTGATGTATCATGTTGTATGCTTGCATGTTACTCAAACTCAAACATATGGATGTCTTTTTTATGGTAATTTTAGTTATGCGAGCAACTAATACAGTACAACCTGATACTAGTAATGATTAATCCAAAATCATAAGTGTGATTAAGATGAGGACATTCTGACATTATAAATGCATTGCAGTAAAAGTGTTCAGATAGTAGGATCTTTTTTAAAGTAATAATCAAAGTGAGTAATAGCCTGTGATTAATCATGACTAATCCAAATATCACAGTGTGATTAATATGATGCAATTCTGATTTTAAAAAATGCATTGCATTATATGTGTTTAAATATTGGGGTCTTTCTTTAAGGTAATTGGGATTATGCAAAGGAGTAATAATGCGTGTTTAATCATGACTAATCATGATTATTCCAAATTCAAAAGTGTGATTAATATGATTAGAAAAAAAACAACATTTGACAGCACTTTTATTCATAAAACTGTCATAATCATCTGATTGTCTGATTACAATCGTTTAAGATTTTCTGAAGTATAGGGCGGTATAGCTCGGTTGGTAGAGTGGCCGTGCCAGCAACTTGAGGGTTCCAGGTTCGATCCCCGCTTCCGCCATCCTAGTCACTGCCGTTGTGTCCTTGGGCAAGACACTTTACCCACCTGCTCCCAGAGCCACCCACACTGGTTTAAATGTAACTTAGATATTGGGTTTCACTATGTAAAAGCCCTTTGAGTCACTAGAGAAAAGCGCTATATAAATATAATTCACTTCACACTAATTCACAAATGTGTTAATTTTGCACGTGTCCTGATCATATACAAGGCAGCAGCTTGATATGAGGATATAGACGGCCCTATCTGCTTAGTGCGCACAGTATGCAAATATACCAAGATTTGCACTGGACAAATACGTCAGAAAAACCAGACCATTGCCGAATATTTGTTTTCTCGTCTAGTGCACAAGCAAGTATTTACTGTATTCTGTAGAGCGGAAGTCATCAACACTATTTCTGTTAATTAGCAGGTCGCCAATATAACGTTTCCAGAAACAATTTTACACCATGACTTTCTACACTGTAGAATGTACAACCTGTTTAATGTATTTTAAGTAAGTGTGGCATCATTATTCTTGCTAATAGGAGTGTCAACACAGAGAAATCCTACTTAGAGGAGCTGTAGCACTCGAAGTCACCACACTGCGAGTCAGTGTAAATAGGGGAGGCGTACTTGAGCTAGCAGGCGCTTGTTAGCATTTTTTTCCACAGAAGAAGCCAACGACTTTCGTTTAAAAAAATTAAATGAAAAAATTTACTTTTACAACACAGACCTTTTTTTGGAAGAGGATACTTTACATCCAAATAAAAAGGTAAGACCACATATGATATTTAATTGTTATAAAAGTAAACATAGGTGACTAACAAGTATTTGATAACATTTTTGTGAAAATGAATAACTCTCTTCTTTTTCTTGTTACTGTTTTAATAAGTAGCCTCCATTAACCCTGATTAGAACATTGGGATCTAGAGTTTGAAAAAAACGCCAAGTGCCTTAAACCTCACTGCACAAAGACAACAAGAGAGGTATCCCACACTTCTCTTTGTAAAGTAAATCTGTACAGCAAATATGAGCATCTACAACAACAATATGATTTGCTTGAGTAGCTGTACAGGACCAAAAAAAAAAAAATCACCAAGTTTTGAGCAAATCAATGACTTACAGTTCAGTAAAACATTTAAAACATGTTCCTGTATGACATTCTGACTTCAAATTTCCATTTGTATCCAAATATTTGGATATTTTCTTAAGCAATTTTTTGAATGCAAGCAAAATATAATCTGTGATTAATCCTAATTAATCGCAGTTCAAGAGTGTGATTAATCTGATTTTAAAAATTAAACACTTGACAGTGCATTTTATATATATATATATATATATATATATATATATATATATATATATATATATATATATATATATATATATATATATATATATATATATATATATATATATATATATATATATATATATACACACATATAAATATATATATATATATATACACACATATATATATATATATATATATATATATATATATATATATATATACACACACACATATATGTATATATATATATATATATATATATATATATATATATATATATATATATATATATATATATATATATATATATTACGGCTGTCAACCTTAACGCATGTAATTAATACGAATAAATTATCGCGTTATCAAATGTGAATTTGTTACACAGTCTGTGGTCACGATGAGAGGCGGCCAATTTCACTTCAAAACAGATAAAACTAAGGTAGCAACAAACATTTTTTATCATCGGCGCACATCAAGTTTAAAATACCATCTTAAAGCGAAACACACACTCGAGAATGGCGCCAACAGTGTTGTCAATCCTCTTGGCGACTTATTTTTTAAACAGCTACTAGCGACAAATCTAATTACTTTTCTTTGGGATATTGGAGACTTTTTGTGTCTTGGAGACTCTGAGGTGAAAGCAAGCTGCTGTCACTGTCCTCAGTGTGCAGTGACGGCATCAGCAGCTTGTTGATGAATGTTAGTTATATCAACAAGAAGCAGAGGAAAACGCTATGCGTGCAAAATTTACTGATTCAATGTTGTTAACAACATTAGCACAGTTAAGTTAAACATATGCCTTTGCTAAATGGACAGGCACCACATGCAGGACATCTAACATCTGTGAAAACTAAGTCCTGCAAGAAAATGTCCTTCATATCACCACAGCTGATCTGTCGTACAATACCTTGGAGAAATTACAACAAGGATAAACCAACTGTACTACACAGAAAAGAGCATCAACTTGCAACTACAGACTAAATGTGAATTTATTTTGCTTCCTGGAGAACATTGGACATCTGTAAGCACAACGAGCTGGGGTCGCAATGTACCAAAAAAAGAAATCAGCATTGTCATCTAAAAGAGGTAAACAAGCGTGTTTGTTTTCACAACGGTTTAAACTAAGAAAGAGTAAATGGTTCACTATGTTAAGTTGTTTATGAGTGTGTTTACTACATTATCGATTAGTAACTGTACCTAGTTTGCAAAATTATTGTAAACTGCAAAAACTTTCAAAATGTGCACTTAATTCTTACTATACTTACTGTCACCAAGTGTTGAGCAAATCAATGAATAGCAGTTCAGTAAAACATTTAAAAAACATTAATTTATGACATTCCATCCATCCCATCTATTTTCTACCGCGTGTCCCTTTCGGGGTCGCTGGAGCCTATCTCAGCTGCATTCGGGCGGAAGGCGGGGTACACCCTGGACAAGTCGCCACCTCATCGCAGACATTTATGACATTCTGACTACTAAATTGCATTGGTACCCAAATAATGGGGTATTTTTTTCAGCAAATTTAATTTATGCAATCAAATAATAACCCGTGATTAATCATGATTATTCACAGGTTTAGAGTTGCTGGTTGAGTCAAGACGAAGAGGTCCAGCTTGTGTGGCAAACAACAAGAAGCTGCTGCAAAGAGAAGCATTATGGCCAGTGTCTTTTGTCCGCCAAAGAATGACTGAAGCGCCTCTTTCCACTGTACAGCCAACTTTTGTAGTGATGAGGTTTGACCAGAGAGGAACCGTAACAACATTTTAGAAGAAGAAGAATGAACTTTGCCAGGAGCTAAGTCTTCAGGCTAAGGACCTTCGTTTTTGCACAGTACCAGCCTTGCCACGAGAAACAACTGCATTATCATCCGAATGGATTGAAAGTCATCACAACCCCACTTTGCCTTTTGGTGTTGGATTTTCGTGGTCT
Organism: Entelurus aequoreus; assembly: GCF_033978785.1. Classification (NCBI taxonomy): domain Eukaryota; kingdom Metazoa; phylum Chordata; class Actinopteri; order Syngnathiformes; family Syngnathidae; genus Entelurus; species Entelurus aequoreus. The sequence goes on from NC_084735.1 coordinate 39,715,745, forward strand.
GGGTTTGTACCGCTGGCTTGTGCTGGAGCTCGCCTCACAGCTTGCTTCACAGACTCACTTGCTGCCTTTTGAGTTCAGTGCTCTGGAGGCTATTCTGCAGCACAGGGTAAACAATCTCCAAACCCA